>NC_091163.1:30725026-30775026 GCF_040958095.1 Procambarus clarkii
ATATACACAAGGTTTCCTTTTGCATTTATGTATTAATATTATTGTATTTCATTATTGTATTTCATTATTGTTCTATTTCATCACTGATGGATCAGAAAAATGAATATTCTGATCCTTCAAAGGCACTCAGAGTCCTGTGCTGTGGCAGGCACTGTCTCCAAGGGTGAAACAAATTTTTATTTTAAAATAAGTTATGTCACAATTGACAGACGTCCTCTGCCTTGCTGTGCAATTTGAAATCTGTGTCACTGACGAATATTACATAGGCCTCTCTGACGCAATATGTTGTTTGAATATAATCTTAAAAATGTTCTATTGTAGAACAGGAGTAGTACAATCAGCACTGCCACCGCCAGATTGACGAGCTTAAGTAGTGTCATCAATAATGTTAGCAGTAACAGTCACTGACCCGTGTTAATAATTAAGAGAGCATCAATGACAGGTGCTAAAGGATTGTGTGAGCCCTGTAGTCCTCATTACAGCTTCCAGCAGCTCATACATTGAGTCAAGAAGTATAGCAGGAGTGGATAAATATGATCTCTAGAGGTTTAAGGATAAATATTTTTTTAAGATCGTCATCAAATCGTATAAATGATCCTCTTTCTATATCTCAGGGTTTCACATACGCCTCATAACAACTGTAATACGACGATGATTTAATACTTTCTACGGCAGTATTTTAGAGTATCTGGAAAACACTCCTTGGGGGCACAAAGTTACTTCCACCCCCGGATGCATTGTGGCCCCTGGGGCATAGCTGTCACCCCTAGTGGCATCGTTATCGCGTCCCTGGGGCATAGTTATCGTCCTCCCATAAGCTAGTGCTGGCGCCCCCAGGGACATAGTTACAGGCTACAAGGGGGGGATAGGTAAAGCCCTCAGGTATATATTTGTTGATCCCAGGGGCATAGTTGTTACCAAAGGGGCATAGATGTTACCACAAGGGCTTAGCTGTCATCCCCAGAGGACTAATTGTTACTAGCAAATGCATAGTTGTTGCTACAGGGGGCATAGGTGTACCACCAGGGGCATAGTGTTACCCACAGGTGAATAGTTGTCACCCCCAGGGGCATAGTGTTACCCCAGGGGCATAGTTGTCACCCCCAGGGGCATAGTTGTCACCCCCAGGGGCATAGTTGTCACCCCCAGGGTCACAGTTGTCACCCCCAGGGGCATAGTTGTCACCCCCAGGGGCATGGTTGTCACCCTCAGGGTCATAGTTGTCACCCCCAGGGGCATAATTGTCACCCCCAGGGGCATAGTTGTCACCCGCAGGGGCATAGTTGTCACCCCCAGGGGCATAGTTGTCACCCCCAGGGGCATAATTGTCACCCCCAGGGGCATAGTTGTCACCCCCAGGGGCATAGTTGTCACCCCCAGGGGCATAGTTGTCACTCCCAAGAACATAGTTCTCACCCCCAGAGTAACTGTTGTCACCCACAGGGGCATAGTTGTCACCCCAGGTACATAGTTGTCACCCCCAGAGGCATTGTTGTCACCCCCAGGGGTATAGTTGTCACCCCCAGGGGCATAGTTGTCACCCCAGGTACATAATTGTCACCCCCAGGGCCATAGTTGTCACCCCAGAATCATAGTTGTCACCCCCAGGGTCACAGTTGTCACCTCCAGGGGCATAGTTGTCACCCCCAGGGTCACAGTTGTAACCCCCAATGGCATAGTTGTCACCCCCCGGGGGATAGTTGTCGCTCCCAGGGGCATAGTTGTCACCCCCAGGGGCATAGTTGTCACCCCCAGGGGCATAGTTGTCACCCCCAGGGGCATAGTTGTCACCCCCAGGGGCATAGTTGTCACCCCCAGGGGCATAGTTGTCACCCCCAGTTGTATAGTTGTCGCTCCCAGGGGCATAATTATCACCCTCAGGGGCATAGTTGTCACCCCCAGGGGCATAGTTGTTACCCCTAGTTGTATAGTTGTCGCTCCCAGGGGCATAGTTGTCACCCCCAGGGGCATAGTTGTCACCCCCAGGGGCATAGTTGTCACCCCAAAGAGCATAGTTGTCACCCCCAGGGGCATAGTTGTCACCCCCAGGGGCATAGTTGTCACCCCCAGGGGCATAGTTGTCACCCCCAGGGGCCTAGTTGTCACCCCCAGGGGCATAGTTGTCACCCCCAGGGGCACAGTTGTCACCCCCAGGGGCACAGTTGTCACCATTATGGGCATAGTTGTCACCCCCAGGGTCACAGTTGTCACCATTATGGGCATAGTTGTCACCCCCAGGGGCACAGTTGTCACCCCAGTGGCATAGTTGTCAGGGTAGTTGTCATAGTTGTTGCAACTTTGCCCAGGGGCATAGTTGTCACCCCCAGGGGCACAGTTGTCACCCCCAGGGTCACAGTTGTCACCACCATGGGCATAGTTGTCACCCCCAGGGGCACAGTTGTCACCCCAGTGACATAGTTGTCAGGGTAGTTGTCATAGTTGTTGCAACATTGCCCAGGGGCATAGTTGTCACCCCCAGGGGCACAGTTGTCACCTGCACGGGGCATGGTCGTCGTTCTCGGGGGCATAGTAATCGCCCCCAGCCGCACAGTCATCAGGAAGACTCTCATGCCTACACCAGCAGCATCCTTCAAGAGCAGCATTTCCTATTGAAAGTTAGAGACTTAGGAGAGTCAAGTGTGAAAGGACTACAATGCTCTTGCAGCCAGACAAGACCATTACAGCTTTGTTTTTTAATATTATTATTATTTTCTACCACAGATGTGGCCACACATTTACAATGCTAACTAGCATATATACATTTTATACGGTCCTCCATGGACAGGGTGAGAGATGTGTTAAACATATAGTTCTGGGAATTTGTTGAACAATCAACCACAGAAGGTGATTTGGTGCTTTTGAAATGCTAAGCTTATCTACATACGTAAATACATAGATACACAGATTTACGTATGCTCTACATAAAGTGTTCGTTGTATCTTTTACATAGTGTCATTAATGAGCATTTACAAAGGTGAAATGTAATTCTGATCAGCTTCCATATATACTTTCTACACATACATATACATACACACACATATACGTACATATATACATACATATATACACACACATGCATTCACATACATTTGTCTCTTTTACTCTGACAGGGTGAAATAGCTGATCAAGAAACTAGTGTGCAATTAAGCACTTAAACACTGAAGGTGATTAAGTGCTTTTACAAGCTCAGGTTATATAGTTCCATCACATACATACATTGTATAATTGATGCATTACATGGTTAATCTTGGGTACAAGTCAAATATATCATCAAGTGTTCCAGTACTCATATAGTAATTACAGAGTTCCGCATACCTTAGCCCAGGAGGGCGAAAGTCAGTCAGTATGGGACATTCTACAATATAATGTTCAAGAGAGTGCATGTTTTCTCTTTCACAAAGTTGACACATTGTGTACTCGACATTTGGGTTTTGAGAAAGCTGCCAAATACGTCTATATCCCAGGCGTATTCTGGCCACTATGACATCGCATTGCCGGGTTCTTGTTCTATTAGTCCCATATGTGAATGTCTCCTCACGATATCTATCATAATATTTAATGCTACAACTTTCCGGTCGTTGCGAATTTGTTAGGTCAGTGAGATCTTCATTAGATATTTGTTTAAGTATTCTCTTTGTCACTGCTAATGAAACACCCATATCTATTTCTACCACTGGCTTTCTACAGGCTGTCTTTGCAAGCATATCAACAGTGTCATGCCTTGAGATGCCAACATGTGATGGTATCTATAGGAATTTAATTTTAAATCTGTTTTCTTTAACAGCTAAAACATTCATTCGAATATCACTGACTATTTTCTGGGTGTCACTACTATGTGCGTTTAATGCCAGGAGTGCACTCTGCGAGTCACAGTATATAAGTCCACTGTCTTTGTCTTTTAAAAATTCGGTGGCAAGGTATATGCCTGCAAGTTAAGTTTGAGTTGTACTTGCCCAGTCATTGACGCGCTTCATTGCTGTATGTACGAGAGAAGATTGTTCAAATATATTACATGCACATCCGGTACATCGTCCACCTTCTTCTACAGAGCCGTCGGTATAGCACTGATACACATCGTTACCCATACTCTGAGTACTTTCAGTGTTAACTGTTTTAATAATGTATAGTGCACATTATCTTTCTTGGGCGCATTTACAAAATCAACTGATAGATCCCAGTTATCCCATGGAGTAATTGGTTGATTAATCATTAATTGAGTTGGGTACATATTTAATATTTTGATGGAGTTGGCTACCTTGTAGAACCAAAATACATAATCAGATTTCGTTCTTCTTCTATAGACCTTAGGTGAGTGCAGCATATTAGAAAGTTTAGCTTGAAACTTCATGTGCTGTCCAGATCTACTCAACGCCTTCACGCCGAAAACTGTGCTAATAGACAAAATTCTCTCACATAAGTGAGAGAATTAATTAGGTAGGTAATTTTAACTCTGCTCTCATATTAACTATTCTCATGGACTTTGGAGCCCCAAGGATGAGACGCATAGGTTCATTTTGCAAGGTTTCAAGAGATTTCAGCTCTTTGTCTGTATACAGTGTGAGATGTAGAGCATTGTAGTCAATCACAGAGCGTATAAATGATACATAAAACATTCTAGCAAGTCTCACGTTAAGTCCATGATTGACACCAACAAGGACCCACAAGGGCTTTAATCTCTCCTACAGTCTCCTCTTGAGAGAAGAAAGGTACCCAGGGTCGTTAATGGGGACACCAAGGTATCTGTAAGACTCGCAGTTCTCAAGTGCTCGCCCATCTATATGATAATTGAGTGGTGGAATACCACACGGAATAAGGGCACGAGTTTTCTGTACTGATATAAGGAGGCCACATTCCTCAGCTTTAGTAGCAAAAGCATCGAGCAAAACTTGCATTCTAGGCTCGGAGGCAGCCTGTAAACATATATCATCAGCATAACAAATGACAGTGTCTTCATTATTAGTTGGAAGATCTTTAATAAGTTTAAAGGTGTGGTGATCAGGTGAGCAATAGTAGTAGATGAATATGTATATGTGCCGTAGAGTTAATCGCGTGTAGATATATATAGTTTAATAACAGTATGTAGGATCTGTTGAGGAGGACTAGAGGAGGGCCCCCCTACTCCTAATTGGGTTGGAAACCGGCCTTTAGAGATGGGTGGTTAAAGGTAGGGCACGAGAAGGAGGTTAAGAGGAGAGGGGAAGGGGAGGGAAGCAGGGGGTGTCTTTGAATGATAGTGCGGGTCTCTGTTTCATGTAATGTTACCTTGAGGTTACCTTGAGGTGCTTCCGGGGCTTAGCGCCCCCGCGGCCCGGTCGTCGACCAGGCCTCCTGGTTGCCGGACTGATCAACCAGGCTGTTGGACGCGGCTGCTCGCAGCCTGACGTATGAGTCACAGCCTGGTTGATCAGGTATCCTTTGGAGGTAAATAAATGTAAATATATTTTTACCAATTCTTTGTCTGTGGTGGTGGGGGATCTCCAATATCGTCATGTCTGAGTAGAGAGGTGTACACGGCAGGATATGACAGCGACAAATAATGGTGGGAATGAGCCGCACTGGTTTTGTAAAGAGGGCGGGTGGACCTCCCCCCCCTCTCTCTCCCTCACCTCCCCTAGCTTGCTTCCAGAGGGGTAAGGAGAGTAAGGACCCTCATCGTGTTAAATCATCGACCCAACAAATCAAATCACCTGCTGACATCTTAATAGGATTTAGCACCAGTCAGTAAAAGCAGTCACTCAGGTACAAGTCAGTAGACGTTTTTACTGGTGGTAGGAGGTAGGGGTTTTCTGCTACTGAATGAATATATATGTAATTTAGATCAAACCCAGTAGCTTCACCAGGGCATACCACATACCACCACCACCACCACACATAGGTATGAGGTCTTCCATGTCACGCGCCCCTGGGCGGCTCACCTCTGTAAAGTTTGACACATAACTGGGGCTAAATGAGGCGATACCGCCCACCATACCCGCTCCCTCCCCTCACACTTAGCAGTCACTTGACACCCAAAGTTAACAGCTAACATGCATTTCTCGCTATACAGAATAATAAATAAATAAATAGGAGAAGTAAACCCGTTTATATCATTTTTATTCTTTTATTATTAATAAACACTTCAGCAGCACCACGTGTCTCTGTATTCTTATCAAATAAAGACTATAGCCTGAGGCATAAATCGTTTAATTTCGCTTTTGACTCTGAGTAACGAGCCTCATTGTATACCAGTCTTCAATTCTCTTCAATCAAATCAAATCAAATCTCTGCCAGTAAAAACAGTCACTCAGGTAAAGTCAGTAGACATTTTTACTGAATGTGGGAAAGACAACTTCTGGAGGCAGCAGCACTAGGAGACTTGCAGGTAGGTGTTTTTCCACTACTGAATGAATATATGTAACTTTAGATCAAACGCAGGAGCTTCGCCATTACACACATCTGGGGTGGGGGGTTTGATGTGTACTGAGATGGGCGAGGTATTGGGGATGATCATACCCTCACCCCCATCCACCCCCACCCCAACCCCCCTCCCACACCCCTTCCCAGCCCATACCATCAAGCATCACTTCACCCTTCCCAGACCGGATGTTCTGTGCAAAGCCATTAGTATTATTTCTGATCATATGTAGAGTAGTGACCCAGTTCACAAACACACAGATGTCATCCCATTCCACACGTCCTCACCAGAGGATGGAAGACTAATGTCAATTTTCGGCACCCCATTGTAACACGGGGGGGGGGGTGTTCTCGAATGATCTTTCCTACCTTTCCTCCCTCTACCCGTATTCTTACCTTGTTCTCTATACCACGGGACTCCAAAACTTTCACTTGAGCCGACTCCACGCCACGTGGTCTCAAGCCGATTTACCAACTTGAGATTCTACAACCCGTATGACGTGACATAGGCTTTGAGTAAAACCCTAGAGTCGCCTCCGCCGCCACCACCAGACCAGTAACACTGAGCAAAGATTGAGGTCTGGATCGATCATGCTAATTAATCAACCTTGGGGCTTGATCCCAACTAGTAGCTTATAACCTAAGATCTAAAGTGTGGAATTAATTCACAATCAACGGTAAAGATGACTTCCGATTTGGTGTTAGAATCGGCGCCCAATTCAACTCTGCCTCGTAGGGACCACGTGACCAGGACAAATTCACATACATATAACAAACACATGGAAATAATGAAAATGCAGATTATTAACTAATTAATTTATTCAAAATTAAGCAAAATTTAAATTGTTAGCACTCCCTACTTGACCAGATCGGCAATGAATTGACTATCCCTATAATTAACAAGAGCAACTATACCTCTATGTTGACCAGCTTGGGTGGAGTGCTGGTCTTGGGGGGAGAGGTGAGATGGTTGACCTCTCCCAGTTGATCTCGATCCCACACTGATCTCTCCTCGTCTGGTCTTCCCCAGACTAGAGCATTGTATCCTTCCGCATAGTCTAAGTTTTACCAAGTTACTAGCAAGGCTTAAGTTTAATAATTAACCTCTGTTTGTACTGAATTGATCCAGAGTGGTTGAAATATTTTACTGAAGTTAAATTACACAAGCCTCTTAAGGAAGGGCTATTCCCGGTCCCAAAATGGCTATTTGACCTTTGAGAATTACTGAATGTGGAAACTGTTGACCTGTGACCGCCAAGTCACTCAAATTCTTCCGTGCTGAGGTCTAGTCATGGATAGTGACGTCACTGATGGTGACTTAAACTCATTCTCCTAATAATTAGACTACTCTTGATATGATAAAAAGTAATATTATACAATACAATTTGAATGCAAAATGAATAAAGGCTAATTTCTCTAAATAAGTGAATACTATAGGATGATTCATTATACGAAACTATGAATAAGGCGTCAATTATTTTCACCGCTAATTCCCTGGGGTCAGGTCCCGGGTCACCACGCGGGTCCAGCTTCCCATTCTCCCTTGTAGATAAAACATTCTGGATAATTCTTACAACCAGCCTAGTTTGTTACACCATCACTCTTACCCCTTGTAACGTAATGTGACCAACATGGTAACATAATTCCTTGCCCAAATAACATTTTAAAAGTAATGAGTGTCGTAAGGTGGTCTT
This sequence comes from Procambarus clarkii, assembly GCF_040958095.1. Taxonomy (NCBI): domain Eukaryota; kingdom Metazoa; phylum Arthropoda; class Malacostraca; order Decapoda; family Cambaridae; genus Procambarus; species Procambarus clarkii. Next base: position 30,733,114 of record NC_091163.1, read on the forward strand.
CAATCTTATTATTATAACAAATCATAATCAATGTTTCAATCATAATCGATGTGTGTTTCACACTTTGTAACGTAATGTGAGCAATATGCAGCTATGTGTTTTACACCTCGTAGAGTAATGTGACCAACGTGCAATCATCATTCTTTCCCCAAATAACTTATTTTAAGAGTAACAAGCCTCATAACCCAATATTCAATCTTATTCTACATATAAATATTACTGTGTGTCTGTTTTAATCCTTGTAACACACAACGTTGCATAACATGGATATCAGCCTTTCTGTTGTCCAAAATATCATTTTGAAATGCAAAGTATGACTTAGTCCATCTCCATTACATCTTTTTCCATATAAATATTACTGTGTGTCGGTTTTAGTCCATGTAACACAATGTAAAGTAACGTGGAAATCATCTTTCTCATCTTTCTGATGTCCAAGTATCTTTTAAAATGTACAGTATGTCTTAGACCATCTCCATTACATCTCTCACCCAATAGATATTACTGTGTGTCGGATTTAGTCCTTGTAACACCAGGTAACGTAATGTGTAAATCAGCTTTCTGCTGTACAAATATCTTTTTAAAATGTAAAGTATGACTTAGTCCATTTCCATTACATCTGTTACCATATAAATATTACTGTGTGTCGGTTTTAGTCCTTGTAACACAATGTAACGTAACATTGAAATCATCTTTCTGCTGTCCAAAAATAGCTTTTAAAATGTAAAGTATGACTTAACCCATCTTCATTACATCTCATACCATATAAATATTACTGTGTCTTTTTTAGTCCTTGTAACACAAGGTAACATAACGTTGAAATCGGCTTTCTGCAGTCCAAAATAACTTTTTAAAATGTAAGGTATGTCTTAGACCAACTCTTGTTCATCTCCTACCATATAAATATTACTGTATGTCTGTTTTAGAATTTGTAAAACAAAGTTTGTTGGTCTGTTTCGAGGCTCATTTTCTCAAAAAGGTGATTTACACATTTCAGTGCTATTTGTTAGAGACAAGACAATTATCCATTTCAAAGGATTCATTATAAATGGGATATAGATCATTTGAAGGCTAACTTTCTATGTTGATGGATATTTTTGGGAAACTATTTCACCAACATATGTTAACTCAAAGTGATGATTCGATCATTCACAAGATTCCGATGCGGTTTTTCTCTTCTTTATTATCTAATCATATGCATATATATATTTCTTCAGGTTGTTTGCGTTTATCCTTATGAGAACCATATATATTCAAAACCTGAAAATAATAATAAATTGGGCCGGCTCGAGGCTGAACCCTTCTCCACTCCCAACCCGGACTGGAGGTCCGAGCTGGCTGGTTTGGAGTGGAGAAGGGTTCAGCCTCGAGCTGGCCCAATTTATTAACAAATCCATGTTTTGAATAAATATGATTTTCAATCCAGGAAACATGAGTAATTACCCACAGAAATCACAATAGCGTATGCATCAAATTTAGCATTTGTTTACATGGGTAATCTTGTATCCGTGACTACATAATCATAGTATAATAGTCTCCGTGGCGTAGTGGTAAGTCGCTCGCGTTTCGTGAACGCTTTGTCCTGGCCGGGGAGGATGTACTGGGTGCCACAGCCGTCCTCCAAGCAAAGACCCAAAAGTGATTCCATGTGCCCGCCAAACCCCCCCGTTTATGAATGAAAAACTGTTTACACACGACTCTCAACTGATTTCGTTCGAACACTTCCGGAACAAGTGCTTCACTGACGAATTTTGTTCGAACCACAACGCTGTGAATGCTTCACCCACGTACTACGAATACAAATAATAGCCAACAGAACCTAAACACCTAACTAAAATTTCTGACTGCGTCTGTGGGTAGACCGCTGGATGTAATGAACTCGAGTCGAGGACGGGTTGGGGTGCCAACCCTTAACTGAAGCCTCTGGTTAGCCAACAGTAAAATGGGTACCCTGGTTGTTAAAAGATTCTGGCGGGATCGTATTCTGGGAACATAGGATTAAAGACTATGCGTTCTATGCATAGCTGAAAGGCTATGCGTGCTGGTGGCTGTACTAGAATGTAAGAACTCTTATTAAAAAAAAAGTGGGCGTGGATCTCTAACTTCACTGAGCTTCAGTAGTAGTCAGTAGGATGCCGCTTCTGGAAACTTTCTTTATTAAGACCTCTCAACAGCTCGGTCGATAGAGCTTCGGTTTCACACGTTTGGGGTCCACGGTTCAAGTTTCCTAGAGCCCAGGTCAATGGAATTTTGGTTTGGTGTTGGACTTCAAGCCCATCAACCTAGGCAGCCACAATACTTTACTGACCAACCAGTAAAAAAATACTTTAATTTAGTCCTGAAAATAGTACAGGGCAAAATGCTCGGTGTGTGTGTGTGTGTATGCACAGAGAAGTGGGGTACATCTGTTTATATATGTCGTGTCTAATAGCCACAATCGCACTACTTGGCCTAGTATGGAAGGTCTGATTTGCCTAACAGGCAGAAAGAATTTGAGATTTCAAAAATTTCTTTCCAGATTGGTTCTTTCCTAACAATAATAATCCATTAGGAACATAATTTGCTGACTTAGGTTAGGACAGGTTTCCATAGAATAGGTACGTTAGGTTTGCTGAAATTTCTATGTTAGTATTGACTCTAAAATAAAATCGCAATCATATATAATACAATAAAAACAATTTTAAGATTATTTTTTTAATTTAATATTTCACGGAAATTTGGCTTGTTAGGCAACTCTGGCTATTAGGAACGACATATATACCGAGATGGGGTACACCTCTCAGTGTAAATCATTACATTTTTCATGTGTTAATTTGTTGAAGACATTAATTACATATATTTACATACTGATGCCTCCTCAATGGTGGCTCCCATACTGGTTTAACTCCAGCGAATAAATGATTATAAAAATTGAATGTGTGTTGGATGCACAATTAAAAGTCTGTACCTGTACGACGACAGGAATCTTGGGGACCATTCGAGTTCCGATCCAGAGGAGGTTGTCCTGTGACGGGGAGTCCTCATGCTGGGTTCCGGGGACACAATTAAATACAGAAATCAACAGAAAGACTGATTTCCATGTTATGTTATATTGTGTGTTACAAGGACTAAAACAGAGACACAGTAATATTTATATCAAGAATAAGATTGAATATTGGGTTATGAGGCTTGTTAGATAAGTTAAAGTTAGAGGCTTGTTAAAATAAGTTATTTGGGGAAAGAATGATGATTGCTGATCAACCAGGCTGTGACTCATACGTCAGGCTGCGAGCAACCGCGTCCAACAGCCTGGTTGATCAGTCCAGCAACCAGGAGGCCTGGTCGACGACCGGGCCGCAGGAACGCTAAGCCCCGGAAGCACCTCAAGGTAACCTCAAGGTAAGGTGCATGTTGGTCACATTACTCTACGAGGCGTAAAACACATAGTTGCATATTGCTCACGTTACGTTACAAAGTGTGAAACACACATCGATTATGATTGAAACATTGATTGTGATTTGTTATAATAATAAGATTGAAGACCACCTTACGACACTCATTAGTCTTAAAATGTTATTTGGGCAAAGAATTATGTTACTATGTTGGTCACGTTACGTTACAAGGCTACAAGGGGTAAGAGTGATGGGGTGCCGAAAATTGACATTAGTCTTCCATCCTCTGGTGAGGACGTGTGGAATGGGATAACATCTGTGTGTTTGTGAACTGGGTCACTACTCTACATATGATCAGGAATAATACTAATGGCTTTGCACAGAACATCCGGTCTGGGAAGGGTGAAGTGATGCTTGATGGAATGGGCTGGGAAGGGGTGTGGGAGGGGGGGTGGATGGGGGTGAGGATATGATCATCCCCAATACCTCGCCCATCTCAGTACACCTCAAACCCACACCCCAGATGTGTGTAATGGCGATGCACCTGGGTTTGATCTAAAATAATAACATATTCACTCAGTAGTGGAAAAACACCTACCTGCAAGTCTCCTAGTGCTGCTGCCTCCAGAAGTTGTCTTTCCCACATTCAGTAAAAATGTCTACTGACTTTACCTGAGTGACTGTTTTTACTGGCAGAGATTTGATTTCATTTGATTGAAGAAAATTGAAGACTGATATACGATGAGGCTCGTTACTCAGAGTCAAAAGCGAAATTAAAAGATCTATACCTCAGGATATAGACTTTATTTGATAAGAATAGAGACACGTGGTGCTGCTTAAGTGTTTAATAATAAAAAAAGAATAAAAATTATATATAAATGGGTTTACTTCTCCTAATTATTTATTTATTATTTATTATTCTGTATAGCGAGAAATGCATGTTAGCTGTTAACTAATGGGTGTCAAGTGACTGCTAAGTGTGAGGGGAGGGAGAGGGTATGGTGGGCGGTATCGCCTCATTTAGCCCCAGTTTTGTGTCAAAATTTACAGAGGTGAGCCGCCCAGGGGCGCGTGACATGGAAGACCTCATACCTATGTGTGGTGGTGGTGGTGGTGGTATGCCCTGGTGAAGCTACTGGGTTTGATCTAAATTACATATATATTCTTTAGTAGTGGAAAACACTCACAAGTAAAAACGCCTACTGACTTGTACCTGAGTGACTGCTTTTACTGACTGGTGCTAAATCCTATTAAGATGTCAGCAGGTGATTTGATTTGAGGGGTCGATGATTTAACACGATGAGGGTCCTTACTCAGAATCCAAGTGAAATTAATCGATCTCTACCATGGACTATAGGCATTATCTGATGTGAAAACAGAGACATATACAATGTATTTACTCTCCCTAACTATTTTTTTACCTTATTTATGCCGGACTGAGGAAATGTGAAGTGGGGGATTGTCGAGTAATTGGTAACTGTCACCTGCATGGGGGAGGGGTAAGGGGAAGTGAGGGGAAGATGCGACATATGACACCTCCTTAACGCGAACACAGCAGGACGGGAGAGACATCTCCCGCCAACACATCACAAGGAGCAGTGTGGTCACAATGCAACCCAAACGTCTTAAGGTCAGAGCTACTCCACTTGACGGTCATGCTATCGGAAGAAGCAATACTTTAAAGGTCCTGAAGGACGTAACCGGCCTCAAACCCGCTGACATTAGTCAGGAAGGTGAAGATATCGTGCTCTACTTTTCATGTGAAGAGGAGCTAGAAAAACTCCTCACTAACGATGCCTTTCTTCGCAAAGAGCACTACCTACATCCTCACTTCCCACGTCAGTTCCTGGCCGGAAGAACTGTTTTTACCAGCAGGACCAGCCGGTGGATCGCTGAGCGACCTCAACATCATATCATAAACAATATCGAGGACGAAAATCCAAACCTGTCGGTATTTAACCTAGAGTTCTGCAACACCGACAAAACATCAATGAAGATTACGTTCACCACCATAGCTGCGGCCACCCAGGCTGCCACACAAGGATTCTACTGCTTCGGCCTAAAAATACCACCCCACCAAATGAAAAAGGAACGATACCATGAGATCCAGCAGTGCTTTAAGTGCTACGAGTTCTCCCACCCGACCAACAAGTGTCAGCACCCTGTCCAGAGGTGCAGCCTGTGCGCACTGGACCATCACTACTCCATATGCAAGGCAACAGTCCATCACTGCTTGCTCTGTGATGGCAATCACCCCGCAATTTCCCACCGCTGCCCCCCGCAGACAGGAAATCATCAAGGCCCAGGTTGAAGCCAAAAGAAACAACTCGTCTAACTCCTCGACCAGAGCCCCAAGCGTTCAACTCACCACCTTAGCTCTCACTAGTCGACCAGAAGACTTTCCGGTCCTACCAACATGTGGCTCCTCCCAACAGGCGACACAGCCTTCTCATTGGGGGCCCAAGGACCCCAACGTCCCACAAGCTCCTTCACAACCCTCTGCATCACGTGCAGGCATTATCCCTGGTCTTCTTAAACTAGCGGAAAGGCTTGCAGGACCAGACAACCAGCGCCTTGTCAGTGAACTAAACGCATTATATATAGACAACGGCCTGGCCCCCATCATAGCCACTAGCGTAAATCTCACTGCATCCTCTACCACTCAAGAGACTACCACCAGGACGACCAGGTGGTCAACTTCAACACCGACTCCAGAACCGCCCATGACCCGGGCGACACAAACAGAGGTAATTCCTTCTCCAGCTCCCAACACTTCTACCATCACTATCTCAGCAGCCGCGCTAGCAGACGTGCTGTCTACAAACGATAACAACACCACCAGCGCTCCTGAAATAGCTACAACCACCAATCAACGACACCTAAACCTACCTAAGGCTGCGAGGCGAAAGACCAAAACGCCCACTACGGAGGTTACGGACTCCTCAGACGAGGAAATCATAGTAGGAGCTCCACCGCCGCATCACAAATACGACACGGTTCAAGACTTCCTCATGGAGGCCACGTCACCAAACTCTAACGACAGCACTGCTCAGGCAAAGTCGCAGGTAAAGAAAAAACGGGAAACCTAGAGGTCTACACTAACCCCACCAGCTCCATAACTGGTATAGCCAGCCCTCCAGGCTGAAAACCATCATGAAGACCCCCATCCATCGCCACATCTCTAGTATCAGCCACAGATACAGATAATTGCTCCAAAGAGCCTCCACTTACGGGCTCACCATAGCCCGTGTTACTGGAACTTATCGTTCCGAGTAGCGAATCTTAAACAACAAACAGCGAACACAGCCCACTCATGCGAGGAGCGTCAAAGACCACACACCGGTCCTGAGTGCTCTGCTAGCATGCGGTGGTGTGGGATGGTGGTGCAAGCCACGTGATTATGTGCTGCTGCTGCTGCTATGTGGCGGTGTGAGCTATGTTATAGCGTATTGCTGTGCTATGTGGGGACGCCCCTCAAGCTTATGAGGCAGATCCTTACCCTTCTGGAAGCAAGCTAGGGGAGGGGAGGGAGAGATAGAGGGGGGGGGGGGGGAAGTCCACCCACCCTCTTTACAAAACCAGTGAGGCTCATTCCCCCCATTATTTGTCGCTGTCATCTTCTGCCGTGTACACCTCTCTACTCAGACATGAAGATATTGGCGATCCCCCACCACCACAGGAAAAGAATTGGTAAAAATAAATTTCCATTACATCATACAGAGACAGTCAAAGACGCTGCCTCCTAATCATAGAGTGATTAACTCTACGGCACATACTCATACATAATCATCTACTACTATTGTTCACCTGATCACCACACCAGTTCCTATACTTACACTTACATGACTCACATCGCTCCACATGTCACTGCGCTAGTCCAACACGATTCTACCAGGTGACTAGTGCTGTGCGGCCGGACGGCACGTGCTCCCACCCCAGGGAACCCCCAGAACCCTTTGTGATTAGACACCTGCACACCACCGGAGCAGGGGGGCCTAGTTGGCTCACCTGCTCAGGTGCCACGCGCTGTTCTAATCACACTTCACACTACTGAGGGGGAGTGGAACTCCCAATAAAGCGGAAATGGAAGTTTGATAACCTGGAAAATCCGGGTAACAATTAAAGCACAAGCTTCATACATGGAATTCTGGCAGCAGATGTTAAGAAGATTGTGATCTTGATACTCTACAATCCTCCACCAAAAAGTTGAAGGCCCAGGCAGGAGTATGAGGACAGACACAAGGCATGTGTGGCTGAACTGCAGAGGGCTGAAACAATAGTGCATAGAATGAGAGCGAAATTACTGGTCATGGGAGACCTAAATCATGGAGAGATAAATTGGGAAACAAGGAATCCCCATGGCGGGGAGGAAACGTGCGGAGCGAAGTTAGTAGACGTTATTGACAGGAATTTCCTAACACAGCATGTGAAGGAAGATACAAGGGAAAGAGGAATGGATTCACCGAGCTTATTAGACATAATTTTCACCCAGAATGTAGAAGGCATCAAGAATTTGGAACATGAAATACTACTAGGAGCCAGTGACCATTGTGTCCTAGTCTTTGACTTCATGATGGAACTCAAAGTTGTGTCTAAAGGACGGGAGATGCGGGAAAGGTGAGTTGATTACAGGAAAGGGGACTACAGAAGGATAAGGGACTACCTGGGAGAAGTGCAGTGGGAGGAGGAAACTAGAGGAAAGACAGTGCAAGATATGATGAACCAAGTCATATGGAAATGCAAGGAGTCTGAAGAGTGATTTATTCCAACAGTAAAGAAAAAAGCAGGAGGGAATATAATAACCCATGGTTTAATAGACAGTGTCAGGAAGCAAAAATGAGAAGCAGGAGGGAGTGAAGGAAGTACAGAAGACAAAGGACAGAGGACAACAGGATTAGATGTAACAGAGCTAGGAACTATAACATTAACATACGACGAGTATCGGAAAGAAATTACGAGAATGATATTGCAATCGAGGCGAAAAAACAACCTAAACTACTAGATAGCCATATAAGAAGGAAGATGTCAGTAGATGACCAAGTGGGAAGACTGAGGAAAACAGAAGGGGCATATACAGAAAGTGACGAGGAAATATGCGAGGTACTGAATGCAAGTTTCCATGGAGTGTTCACAACAGAGCATGAGCAGCTCCCGTTGTTAGAAGAGATTACCCTAAACGGAAGACTATCATATATAGAAGTGACAGCAGAGGAGGTAATGAAACAGTTGACAACACAGTTGACAAAAATTAAATCGAGATGAGAAATCCATGGTTTAATCAGAGTTGCAAGCTAGCAAAGCAGCTAAGTAGAAGGGCGTGGAGAATCTATAGAAACAACAGAACACTAGAGAGCAGAGAAAGATACCAGAGCGCCAGGAATACGTCAGGGTGAGAAGAGAGGTAGAGAGGCAATATGAAAATAACATAGCGAGCAAAGCAAAGACTCAACCCAAACTGCTGCATAGCCACATCAGGAGGAAAACATCAGTGAAGGAACTGGTAATGAAACTGAGGATAGGGGCAGAAAGATTCACTACAAACGACAAGGAAGTGTACGAGGAACTCAATAAGAAATTCCAGGAAATCTTCTCCTCAGAGCAAGGAGAAGTCCCAGAGATAAGTGAGGGAACATCAAACCAGACACCACTAGAGAAGTTTGTGATTACCAGTGGGGAGGTGAGGAAGCATCTGCGAGATTTGGACGTGACAAAGGCTATAGGCCCGGATGGAATATCTCCATGGATTCTAAAGGAAGGAGCGCAAGCTCTGTGCCTACCACTCTCCATGGTGTACAACATGTCACTGGTAACAGGGTGAACTGCCAAAAATATCGAAGACGGCCAATGTAGTCCCAATATACAAGAAGGGTGATAGGTAGGAGGCACTGAACTATAGGCCAGTGTCCCTAACTTGCATTCCATGCAAGATGATGGAAAGGATTATGCAAAAAAAGCTAGAGGAACATCTGAAGCAAAAGAACTTTCTAACACAACATCAGGATGGGTTCAGAAATGGCATATCATGCCTAACAGGATTAATTGAGTTCTATGACCAGGCAACAGAATTCAGGCAAGAGAGAGAGAGAGAGAGGGTTGGGCAGACTGCATATTTCTGGACTGCCAGAAAGCTTTTGACACAGTACCACATAAGAGACTAGTGCACAAACTAGAGATGAAGGCAGGAGTGAAAGGGACGGTACTCCACTGTATAAGAGAGTACCTAAGCAAAAGGACACAGCTAGTCACCGGAGGGGTGAGGTCTCGAAGAAGCGGGGAGTCACCAGTGGAGTCCCACAGGGATCAATCCTTGGACCTATATTACCTGGTTACCTGGTTGATTGGGTTCTGGGAGTTCTTCTACTCTCCAAGCCCGGCCCGAGGCCAGGCTTGACTTGTGAGAGTTTGGTCCACTAGGCTGTTGCTTGGAGCGGCCCGCAGGCCCACATACCCACCACAGCCCGGTTGGTCCTGCACTCCTTGGAGGAATAAATCTAGTTTCCTCTTGAAGATGTCCACGGTTCTTCCGGCAATATTTCTTATGCTTGCTGGGAGGACGTTGAACAACCGCGGACCTCTGATGTTTATAGAGTGTTCTCTGATTGTGCCTATGGCACCTCTGCTCTTCAATGGTTCTATTCTTCATTTTCTTCCATATCGTTCACTCCAGTACGTTGTTATTTTACTGTGTAGATTTGGTACTTGGCCCTCCAGTATCTTCCAGGTGTATATTATTTGATATCTCTCTCGTCTTCTTTCTAGTGAGTACATTTGGAGGGCTTTGAGACGATCCCAATAATTTAGGTGCTTTATTGCGTCTATGCGTGCCGTATATGTTCTCTGTATTCCCTCTATTTCAGCAATCTCTCCTGCTCTGAAGGGGGAAGTGAGTACTGAGCAGTACTCAAGACGGGACAACACAAGTGACTTGAAGAGTACAACCATTGTGATGGGATCCCTGGATTTGAAAGTTCTCGTAATCCATCCTATCATTTTTCTGGCTGTCGCAATCTTTGCTTGGTTATGCTCCTTAAACGTTAGGTCGTCAGACATTATTATTCCTAAATCCTTTACATGCTGTTTTCCTACTATGGGTACATATGATTGTGTTTTGTACTCTGTATTATATTTAAGGTCCTCATTTTTACCGTACCTGAGTACCTGGAATTTATCACTGTTAAACATCATTTTATTTTCTGATGCCCAGTCGAAAACTTTATTAATATCAGCTTGAAGTTTTTCAATGTCTTGAGCCGAGGTAATTTTCATACTGATTTTTGTGTCATCTGCAAAGGATGATACGAAGCTGTGACTTGTATTTTTATCTATATCTGATATGAGAATAAGGAAAAGCAGCGGTGCAAGGACTGTACCCTGAGGTACAGAGCTTTTAACTGCACTTGGACTAGATTTTATATGGTTGACCGTTACATGCTGAGTCCTATTTGACGGAAAACTGAGTATCCAGCATCCTACTTTACCGGTTATTCCCATTGACTTCATTTTGTGTGCTATCACGCCATGGTCACATTTATCGAAAGCCTTTGCGAAGTCCGTGTATATCACATCAGCATTCTGTTTTTCTTCTAATGCCTCAGTGACTTTGTCTTTGTGCTCAAGTAGCTGTGAGAGGCACGATCTTCCCGCTCGAAATCCATGTTGGCCTGGGTTGTGAAGGTCATTGGGCTCCATTATGAGATTTTTTTCTACGCCTACCTCTCTTAGGAGGTGGACTACAAGTTTAAAGGCTGCTCACGGCAGTTAAGCATGAGTCCAATAGAAAAAGGAAAAGCGGGAGCAAACCGCCAGGCCTCCACCACCAGGGGTGAAAACCTGTCCACAATAGGCCGCTGGCTCCTAGTTAAACAGGACGTTAAAACTAATAAAGGGTAACCGATGGGTTCTCACAATCAAATATTTATATTTGATGTGGCGCTATGAATTGGAATTCGAATTCCCAAGAACAGCCGTCATATCAAAATCACATCAACATTTAAACGTAATATGCAGAAATATGGTGGGATAATATGGTTGAAGGGTTGACATCAAACACCGTTTTCTATAACATAACAATTTATTAATAACAAGAGACTAACTACTACATTACCGAGTTTACATTACGTTAATGTCCATCCAGTGGTACGATAACAAACAGCTAAATAGCAACCCTTGCTGTGAGGCTGCATACTGAACTAACCTGAACACAGGTGTGCCCACTGATGATGCAATATTGCAAATCAAAGAAAAATATAACAGACTAAGTCACACCACAGCGAATGGTTACGTTATTATACATCAAGTGGCATTTGCAACACAGCTATTCAACAGCCCCTCGAGAAGTGACAGCAGGCTCCATCTTGCTGACAATTCAGGCTGACAACATGAACTAACTGAACAAATGAAGGATATCCACTGAAGACACAAGCATGCAATCAATAGTGTCTCGGTTTCCCTGACAGCTACTATAATCACAAACTTAGGGGTCCTCCCGCCCCCCAGGAGAGACCCACGTAACTAGGCGGGTAGTCCAACAGTGACCCCCCCCCCCTATCACAACCCAGTGAGAACACTCTTTGCAACTCCCTACAAGAACTTGCCCTGTTGTAAACAGTAACAAAGACAGGCAAGGCGGGATTCTGGGACACAGCTCCACAAATCCCTAGATGACTCTACTCTCGTCACCAGACGACAACTAAAAGAAATTGCCTTAAGTGATTAATTACGTTAATTGACTGATCGCAGCAGTCAGCAACAAAGTACTACGGTAATCACAAACAATTGTCTCACACTAGACAACAACATGATGATACTCTACGTTAATCTTTAACACTTGTCTCTCTTGTTAACAATAACTCAAACTTATATTACATCACACTTGACTCCTTGCAAGTATTCAGTGAGTAATCCTCAATTAAGGTCAAACGGACCACTAATTACATCCCCATTGAGTTACGTTAACTAAGCCTACCCTAACTTCGTAGCTTCTCAACAGTCTGTGTCAAAAAATTACTAGTGAGTGTTAATTACCCTAATTAACTCCGAGTAATTAATCAACTGTCACCAGGACCGATAATTAATCATCCATAAATACGTCTCACTCCGCACTGCCTAAGCAGGTCTCATCAAACACTGTGAATTCAAGGGAAAGGAGTTAATTACCCCTAATTAACAAGATGTGCCACTAATCCACTGTCCTCAGACAGGATATGATTAATACAACGATTTATGCTAGCTCCATGACCTCGCTTTACCGGGTCATCGGAGCTCTTCAGATGTTAATTACTCCACTAATTAACATGACCCACTAATTGCTCTACGCCAGAAAGGTAATTAGTCTCGAGCAAATTACGTTAACACAAATACTGACAGATCCTCTCCCACTACGTGAATTCATGATGAGAAGGCTAATTACATAATTAGCTAGAGTGGTCAATTAGTTGTCACACGGACAATTAATTGCTCCCGAGGCGTATCTCACTCAAGCTCAATGCTGTTCTCTCCCATAACAGCCCTCACTCACTCCACAATAAGTGTGCACCCCTTATCCTGTTAATTCCCCAATTATTAACTCACTGAATCCTTAAGTCCTCAACACAACTTAAAGAAACAAAGTAACCCCAGTGTTACATAGGTCACACTACAATGGCATGCAACAACACAAATGCACTGCCCACATACGGTTGCGGCTACTGCAACTCGCTAATTACTGTGCCCACACAATAATGACACACGGTTGTGCAACACACAAGAGTATACCAATATTACTGCCCCCCTTTTCTTGCAACCGTTGCAAAAGACTACTGTGAACACACTCTTACCTCAGCAAGGCAATTAACCCATCAATTGCCTGCTCTCATTAAGCATTGTGAATTCCCCTGAATAATCCTAGAGGTCCCTTAAACCCTCAACACAGTTCCTAGGGCAATAATATCGTATAACTGATTACAACACTGCACAAACCTGCAACATAATGATGCCGTCAGCATACCCCACATGCTAATGACATCATTAGGCAATCAGTCAGCAATCACATCTTCTGACTCACCACACAACACAGTACATAAACATGCAAATGAACACATAGAAATGGCATTCACATAATCAATGAAAATTATATCATCAGGTAAATGTATCTCTAACTACACAGACCTCAGGGGTACCCACTGACATCCCTGCAACCTGGCCTGCCTACCTATAATGATTATAATTTTACATGCTGATACACATAGCACTAATCCAGTCTGACCGATTATATAGAATCGACAACTGGATCATTTATATGGTAAATCTCTACACTGACCGGTTACATACACACACACACATATATATATATATATATATATATATATATATATATATATATATATATATATATATATATATATATATATATATATATATATATAACTGAAAACTCACACCTCAGAAGTGACTCGAACCCATACTGCCAGGAGCAACGCAACTGGTATGTACAGGGACGCCTTAATCCGCTTGACCATCACGACCGGACATAAGGATGTGATAGCCGAAGCTATTTGCACCACTTCCCCGCCGGCACTCGGATGGTAATCTTGGGCATAGCATTTAATCAAATCACCTCATTCTTTGGGGCACACGTGAGGAACACAAATGCAAACAAAAATATTTGTTTGCATTTGTGTTCCTCACGTGTACCCCAAAGAATGAGGTGATTTAATAAAATGCTATGCCCAAGATTACCATTTGAGTGCCGGCGGGGAAGTGATTCAAATAGCTTCGGCTATCACTTCCTTATGTCCGGCAGGCTTGTTTGCATATATATATATATATATATATATATATATATATATATATATATATATATATATATATATATATATATATATATATATATATATATATAACTACAGTGTGGTCCCGTGTACAACATCTATCTCCAGGTACCGCCCTACCAGTCACCTGGACGTGCCACAGACAGCTGTCTCTCAGCTGCTTCCCAAGCCTGGCGAGGCTCTGAGACAACTCTTACCGGGAATTTCCACCGGTACTCATCACACTGTACACAATGATAAATTTTACTCACGTCTAATCTCCTCATTTTTACTCATTTCCCAGGTCACTACCACTCTAGCTGTCAACACTTAGCTTGCTCCTCATGCGTCGACAAGATGTGGCCCTAGGCTGTCCCGGGAAAGTGGCCAAGTGGCCCAAGGAGGTGGCCAAGGCATGTGGCCACCATGTGGCCCTAAGGGGGTGGCCACGGGTAGTGCATGACGTCATAGCACCCCACCCGGCTGAGCTGGTGCGTGGGGTGGGGTGGGGGTTTGGCCGCGCGGGTGGCCTGGGTGGGTGGCCCCCCCGAGCAGCTGGCCAAGGTGGGTGGCCGCGGGTGGCCTGGGGTGGCCGCGGGCGGCCTGGGGTGGCCGCGCACATGGGTGCCTCGGGCTGGCAGGCTGCCGCCCACAGGCATACACACGCGGATGGGGAATCACTAACAACCCCATCAAACCAGAGCCTGCCTTGCTCTACACTGGGGTGACAATGGCCGGCGGCGTCCCCACACTGACGCAGCCTGGCGGAATTCAAAGTCCCACAGGGGCCTGTAATCTCACCACAATTACACGAGGAGGCCCTGCCTGATTTCCGCTAATTGTCCATCACTACTAGACAGGTTATTTGAACCACCTGTTACACCATGAGGCTCTGCCAGCTGCCTCATGAGTGCCCACTGTCTCTGAGGCTATTTTACTGGTCCTTCCGTACCTAGTTGGCCCTCGAATTTCACGTAAATTGGGCCTAGACACAACCCGGGATGGGGGGAGTGCCATCCCTGCTAGACAACACGGTAACTTCTGCGATTAACGGGGGTGGATGGGGAAAACTTCCCCCCCCTCCACCCAGACACGTCCTCGTCCACCTGCTACCCTGCTCAGACTGACCATTGCCCGGGCTAGGGAAACTCAAAATGCCCATATCTCCCCCCTACCTTGTCTTGACCAATCAGCAGGGAGCCGGCACACTATCAAGATGCCGCTTCCAACCACAGCTCTTCGCGCCAAAACTCGGCTTGGAGCACAGGTGCCTAAACCAATCACATGCCTCAGTCACCCTCAGGCGTCCTGTGACGTCACAAGGAGGGGGAGGCCTAAAAGACAGTGGCGTACTGTCTCACATGGTGGGGGGGAGGGGCAACGTTCACCCCACTGTCCCTCCCCCCCTGTAAAACCGTTGGGAGAGTCAAGTACCTCCCTACACCACTCCACTCTCAACTCCCATCCTATTTCACAGAAACAGGAAAATTTCTGTAATTCTCTCTACAGAACAATCACAGGCCTCTAACCAGTCCCAACCGATAGTCCTTAAGATAAACTTTCATTCAACACCCCACAAGTATATGTTAGTTTGAAAGCTTCAGTTTCTAGAGTTTCCTAGAGCGACTAGCCTAATCTAGAAACTAGGAAAACTAGCTGAGGGAATCTAGATTCCCTCAGATCCATGAAATTGGTGACCTGACTCCTAATCACTCTCTCAAATACTTTTATGATGTGCGATGTTAGTGCAACTGGTCTATAATTCTTTGCCAATGCTTTGCTCCCTCCCTTGTGTAGAGGGGCTATGTCTGCTACTTTAAGTGCATCTGGTATCTCCCCCGTGTCCAAGCTCTTCCTCCACACTATACTGAGTGCCTGTGCTACCGGTACTTTGCATTTCTTTATAAATATTGAATTCCATGAGTCTGGACCTGGGGCCGAGTGCATGGGCATGTTTTCAATTTCTCTTTCAAAATTTAGTGCACTCGTGTTGATATCAGTTATATTTACAGGGGTTTGAATATCCCGCATAAAGAAATTGTCTGGATCTTCCACTTTCATGTTGTTTATTGGAGTGCTAAACATGTCCTCATACTGCTTTTTTAGGATTTCACTAATTTCTTTGTCATCCTCCGTGTATGAACCTTCACTTGTACGAATAGGTCCAATACTGGCAGTGGTTTTTGCTTTTGATTTCGCATATGAGAAGAAATATTTTGGATTTTTCTTTATTTCCTGAATTGCTTTCTGTTCTAACTGCCTTTCTTCAGCTTCATATGAGTGTTTCAATTTCCGCTCGATTTCTTCAATCTCCCTATTTAAATTATTCCTTCTTTGACGGGAAATTCGTGTCTGTATAAGCAGTTCCGTTATTTTTTTCCTGCGTTTATCGTGTCGTCTGCGTTCTCTTTCTACGTTAGATTTCTTTCTGGTTTTCCTCAAAGGCACATGTTTCAGACAGACTTTATACGCTTCCGAAGTCAGTTTTTCTATTCCTTCTGTAGGACTTGTATTACTTAGAACAGTTCCCCATGGAATGTTTGTAAGTTCCCTGTTTATTATCTCCCAGTCTATCCTTTTATTATTAATATTGAATTTACTGAAAAGCCCCTCTCGCTTTATCAACGTTTTAGGTCTATTCTGAGTATTGATGGTCGTTTGCACTTCAATGAGCTTGTGATCTGAGTATGTGGTATCTGATATCGTAATGTCTCTGATAATGTCTTCATTGTTCGTAAAGACCAGATCTAGAATATTTTCATTTCTCGTTGGCTCCGATATCTGCTGATTGAGTGAAAATTTGTCACAGAACCTAAGTATTTCTCTAATCTGTGGCTGGTTAGGTCCTGATAGATTTCGTGGTATAATATTATTGTTTGCTATTTTCCACCTGAGACTAGGCAAGTTGAAGTCACCTAGGAAGATAATATCAGGTATCGGGTTCTCCAAATTATCAAGGCTATTCCTTATTTTGTTTATCTGTTCTGTGAATTCCTCAGCCGTTGCATCAGGCGGTTTGTATATTAGAATAATCACTAAATTTATTTTCTCTATTTTTAATCCCAGTACCTCTACCACCTCATTTGTAACGTTTAGGAGCTCCGAGCAGACAAGGTCTTCCCTAATATACAGACCCACTCCTCCATGTGACCTAATTTTCCTATCACACCTGTATAGGTTATATCCTGGAATCCAGATCTCACTGTCCAACAATTCCCCTGCATGGGTTTCTGTGAAAGCTCCAAATACTGCATTTGACTCCGTGAGGAGGCCATTTATGAACTGTACTTTGTTGTTTGTTCTTGTTTTCAGTCCTTGTATGTTGGCAAAGATGAATGAGGTTACTCTATTAGTGATAGTTTGAATGGGAGACTTTTTCGGCAAGCCCATTATTCGTGTACATAATGAGTTTGTTCTGACCAGTACTGATTGTTGTAGGGCAGTTGCCTGTCGTAGTTGTAGTTCCCTTTCGGTGTGTAATTGTATCTGTAATTCTGGAATGCAAATGGATCTGGCATCCAGTTCCATACACTCTCCATCCTGCTCCTTTTGAATTCTCTGTCGGTCTGGTATAAAAAATGTATAGAGTTTCCTCCAAATTCATTATCCTGCTTGCCACTCTTTATGTAGCGTTCCGTGCCTTTCACGTGAAAGTGTGGGCAGCTGAGGTCATAGCATTTTCTGTCCTCTAGTGAGGTTTGGCACATGTCAGGATAGAAAAACCTACATATTGATCCAAATCGACACTCGCCTTTCCTAAGCATATTTAAAAAAAAATTGGGATGTTGGTAACTGCATTCTAATCCTTTCTTATTACCAGCATATCTATGTCTGCAAATGCCCTTTGCATAAAATTTGCATAAGTCTGTCCTTCTGTTCTGAATTGCTCTATCGGGAACCGTCGTAGTGTCTGTACCTATCGAGCTGTCAGTGCTGTCTGGTACACTTTCTAGTTTACTGTCATCTACATCCTGGCCTACTGAATCAGAGTTTACAACTTCCTGAGTTTCAGCCTCAGTTTCATCCCTGACTTTAGCCTCCGCCCCTTGTATATTAGAATTGTTGTTGTTCCTTTCCCACTCCTTCTGGATGGCTGGTAGGCTTCCAATGAACGTTGTTTTCCGATCATGCGTCATGTTATCTAGAAGGTTTTTTAGGATATTCCAAGCTGGAAGGTCATTTTTACACACCCAGAGCAAGTGGCCAGCTCTCAGTGCCGTAGTGTTACTCACTCCTGTACAAGCCGAATGGAATCTAGTCTTACAGATATAACATTCAATTCCCGTTACCTTCGTCTTTCAGGAGTTGTTACAGTGGCCACAAATTTGTTTATTTACTCCCATTTTGCCTTGTTTTGTTGTGTATATCTATATATTTATAATATTATATGTATATTGTATATTTGTAACAATATATATGTTTATTTGTTCTACTGTATGGTCAGTACTTATTGCACGGTGGAGGGTGAGGGTCCCAGAGGCTGTACAGTTGACACGTTGTTGTCCCAGGCCGCGGCTGGAGGCCCTCAGTTGCCAGTTACTTGGGTTATAACACTGATATATTAATTCGCTTGTATTACAATAAGGGATTTTCTGCTTTATTTCCGACTTGCAATAGTATTCACTTTCTCTATTACTAATTTCTCGATCCACATTCCTCTATTACACTTGTTGGAAACCAATTTGCTAGTAAGCACACACACACACACACACAGGGTGGGCACACGGGACGTGGGCCTATGGGGTGGGTTCTGGCACCACGAGGTGGACTCCACCAAATTCACTTGTTATTTCCTTAAAGCACAAAAGTCGGATGACAATCACTATGGTATATTGTTTAATAAGTTGAGATGCACTTTATGAGTTATCTGACTGTGTTTAGTTCCTATATCACTGAAATATCCCGAGATATGTGTTGTTTTTCACAGAGCTCGTGCTCTCGTGTGCTTCCCCTCCCCACATGCTACAGTAGTTCCTGTTTCGTTAATATTCTGTTACTATTGTTTCTGATATACGTAAATGATCTTCCTGAAGGAATTGACTCGTTTATCTCGATGTTGCTGATGATGCAAAACTTATGAGGAGGATCAGAACAGAGGAGGATAGTATGAGGCTATAAGAAGACTTAGACAAACTGAAGGAATGGTCTGACAAATAGCTATTAAAGTTTAACCCAAGTAAAAGTAAGGTAATGAAACTAGGAGGAGGAACTAGGAGGCTAGACACAGGCTACCGAATGGGAGATGAAGTCCTTGACGAAACGGACAGAGAGAAAGATCTGGGAGTTGATATCACGCCAAACCGGTCTCCCGAAGCCCACATCAAAAGAATAACATCAGCGACCTATGCGAGGCTGGCTAACATCAGAACTGGTTTCAGAGACCTGTGTAAGAAATCCTTCAGAACCTTGTATACCGCACATGTAAGTTCAATCATGGAGTACGCAGCCCCAGCATGGAGCCCGTATCTAGTCAAGCACAAGACGAAGCTGGAAAAAGTTCAGAGGTATGCCACTAGGCTAGTTACAGAACTAAGAGGCATGAGTTATTAGGACAGACTAGGTGAACTGCACCTCACGTCGCTGGAAGACAGAAGAGCTAGGGTAGACACGATCACCACATACAAAAATCTCAGGGGAATTGACAGGGTGGACAAGGATTGATTATTTAACACGGGTGGCACACGCACAAGGGGACACATGTGGAAGCTGAGTACCCAAATGAGCCCCAGAGACATTAGAAAGAACTTTTCCAGTGTCAGAGTAGTTAGTAAATGGAATGCATTAGGAAGTGAAGTGGTGGAGGCTGACTCCATTCACAGTCTCAAATGTAGATATGATAGAGCCCAGTAGGCTAAGGAATCTGTACATCAGTTGATTGACGGTTGAGAGGCGGGACCAAAGAACCAGTGCTCAACACCCGCAAGCACAATTAGGTGAGTACAATTAGGTGAGTACTAACAAGCATCCCCTGCAAAATACTTGAAAGAATAATTAGGTTGTGGCACCTGGAGAGCATTGGTTTTGTAAACAAACGCCAACATGGGTTCTGGACAAGGAAATCATGACTAACAAACCTTTTGGAATTCTATGATAAAAGGACAAGGATAAGGCAGGACAGAGAAGGCTGGGCGGACTGCATATTTCTAGACTGCCAAAAGGCCTTTGGTACAGTACCGAACATGAGACTGCTATGCATACTTGAGAGGTAGGCAGTAGTAAGCGGAAAGGCCCGATCATGGGTGAGGAATTACCTAACAGGAAGGAGCCAGAGAGTAATGGTAAGGGGCGAGAAGTCGTACTAGCGAACAGTAACGAGTGGAGTACCTCAAGGATCGGTTCTCGGACCAATCCTCTTTCTTATTTACGTAAATGATATGTTTACAGGAGTGGAATCCTACATGTCAATGTTCGCAGATGACGCAAAATTAATGAGAAGAGTTGGGACGGATGAGGATTGTAGGGTTCTCCAAGAGGACCTGGACAGGTTGCAGAGATTGTCAGAGAAATGGCTACAGGAGTTCAACACGAGTAAATGTAAAGTTATGGAAATGGGATCAGGTTATAGGCGGCCAAAGAGACAGTACACAAGGAAAGGGAACTGTCTACCTGTAACGGTTCGAGAAAGATACCTGGGAATGGACGTAACACCTAACCTAACTCCTGAGGCGCATTTAAATAGGATATTGACAGCAGCAGCGTACTCTACACTGGCGAAAGTGAGAGCTTCATTCAGAAACCTAACTGAGGAGGCTTTTAGGGCGCTTTATACTGCCTATGTGAGACCAGTCTTAGAGTATGCCGTGCCATCATGGAGTCTCCACCTGAAGAAACACATAAGGAAACTGGAAAAGGTTCAGAAGTTTGCGACAAGGATTTTCCCAGAGTTACGAGGGATGGGCTATGAAGAGAGCCTGGAAGAACTGAACCTTACGACACTAGAAAAAAGAAGGGAGAGAGGGGATATGACAGGAACATATAAAATAATCAGGGGAATTGACAAAGTGGAGATAGATGAAATGTTCACACGCAGATGTTAATAGTAGCAGAACGAGGGGACATGGGTGGAAGCTGGAAACTCACATGAGTCACAAAGATGTTAGGAAGTATTCTTTTAGCGTGCGGGTAGTGGAAAAATGTAATGCATTTAAGGAACAGGTTGTGGAAGCAAACTCTATTCATAATTTTAAAACTAGATATGATAGGGAAATGGGACAGGAGTCATTGCTGTCAACAACCGATGGCTGGAAAGGCGGGATCCAAGTGTCAATGCTTAATCCTGCAAGCACAAATAGGTGAGTACACATACACAGGCGAGACGTCACCAGAGGAGTCCCGTATGGGTCAGTCCTTGGACCTATACTGTTTCTAATATATGTAAATGATCTCCCAGAGGGTATAGAATCTTTCCTCTAATTTTTTGCTGATGAAAAAATTATGAGGAGGATTTAAAACAGAGGATGATAGTAGGAGGCTACAAAATAACCTAGACAGACTGAATGAATTGTGCAACAAATGAGTACTAAAGTTCAACCCGAGTAAATGCAATGTTATGAAACTAGGTGGTGGAAACAGGAGGCCAGACATCGGATACAGAATGGGAAATGAAGTACTTCATGTAACGGACAGAGAGAGAGATCTACGAGTTAATATCAAACCAAACCAGTCTCCTGAAGCCCACATAAGAAGAATTACATCTGCGGCATACGCAAGGATAGCTAACATCAGAACAGCCTTCAGGAACCTGTATAAGGAATATTTAGAACCTTGTATACAACATATATAAGACCAATCCTGGAGTATGCGGCCCCAGCATGGAGTCCGTACCTTGTCAAGCACAAGACGAAGCTGGAAAAAGATAAGAGGTATCACTATTCCTTCCCTCCGTCCCATCCCCCAATCCTTATCCTAACCCCTTCCAAGTGCTGTATAATCGTAATGGCTTGGCGCTTTCCTCTGATAACGCCCCACTACTCTGCTGTCACCTCTATATCTGATAGTCTGTCATCTCTACCAACAATGAGAGCTGCTCAGGCTCGGTTGTGATCATTCCATGGAAACTGGCCTTCAGTGCCTCGCAGATTTCCTTGTCACTTGCCGTATATGCCTCTTCTGATTTCCTTAGCCTTGTCACTTGGTTGTTCGCCGACAGTTTCTTCTTAAATGGCAATATAATAATTTAGGTTGCTTTTTCGCGTTGATTGCAAGATCGTTCTCATAATTTCTTTCAGATACTGTTCTTATGTTAACGTAATCGTTCTTAGTTCTGTTGCATTTAATCCTGTTGTCCTCTGTCCTTTGTCTTCTGTTCTTCCTTCACACCCTCATGCTTTTTATTTTTGCTCCCTGACACTGTTAAACCCTGGGTTATTATATTCCCTCCCACGTTTTCCTTTACTGTTGGTATAAATCTCAATTCGGACTGCTTGCATTTTCATATGACTAGGTCCATCATATCTTGGATTGTATTTCCTCTAACTTCTTCCTTTCACTGCACTTCTCCCAGATATTCCCTTATCATCCGGTGTGGAGGATAAGGATGGATGTGTGAGTGTGTGTGTGTGTGTGTGTGTGTGTGTGTGTGTGTGTGTGTGTGTGTGTGTGTGTGTGTGTGTGTGTGTGTGTGTGTGTGTGTACTCACCTAGTTGTACTCACCTAGTTGTGTTTGCGGGGGTTGAGCTGTGGCTCTTTGGTCCCGCCTCTCAACCGTCAATCAACAGGTGTACAGATTCATGAGCCTATCGGGCTCTGTCATATCTACACTTGAAACTGTGTATGGAGTCAGCCTCCACCACATCACTTCCTAATGCATTCCATTTGTCAACCACTCTGACACTAAAAAAGTTCTTTCTAATATCTCTGTGGCTCATTTGGGCACTCAGTTTCCACCTGTGTCCCCTTGTGCGTGTTCCCCTTGTGTTAAATAGACTGTCTTTATCTACCCTATCAATCCCCTTCAGAATCTTGAATGTGGTGATCATGTCCCCCCTAACTCTTCTGTCTTCCAGCGAAGTGAGGTTTAATTCCCGTAGTCTCTCCTCGTAGCTCATACCTCTCAGCTCGGGTACTAGTCTGGTGGCAAACCTTTGAACCTTTTCCAGTTTAGTCTTATCCTTGACTAGATATGGACTCCATGCTGGGGCTGCATACTCCAGGATTGGCCTGACATATGTGGTATACAAAGTTCTGAATGATTCTTTACACAAGTTTCTGAATGCCGTTCGTATGTTGGCCAGCCTGGCATATGCCGCTGATGTTATCCGCTTGATATGTGCTGCAGGAGACAGGTCTGGCGTGATATCAACCCCCAAGTCTTTTTCCTTCTCTGACTCCTGAAGAATTTCCTCTCCCAGATGATACCTTGTATCTGGCCTCCTGCTCCCTACACCTATCTTCATTACATTACATTTGGTTGGGTTAAACTCTAACAACCATTTGTTCGACCATTCCTTCAGCTTGTCTAGGTCTTCTTGAAGCCTCAAACAGTCCTCTTCTGTTTTAATCCTTCTCATAATTTTAGCATCGTCCGCAAACATTGAGAGAAATGAATCGATACCCTCCGGGAGATCATTACATATATCAGAAACAAGATAGGACCGAGTACAGAGCCCTGTGGGACTCCACTGGTGACTTCACGCCAATCGGAGGTCTGACCCCTCACCGTAACTCTCTGCTTCCTATTGCTTAGATACTCCCTTATCCACTGGAGCACCTTACCAGCTACACCTGCCTGTCTCTCCAGCTTATGTACCAGCCTCTTATGCGGTACTGTGTCAAAGGCTTTCCGACAATCCAAGAAAATGCAGTCCGCCCAGCCCTCTCTTTTTTGCTTAATCTATGTCACCTGATCGTAGAATTCTATCAAGCCTGTGAGGCAAGATTTACCCTCCCTGAATCCATGTTGGCGATTTGTCACGAAGTCCCTTCTCTCCAGATGTGTTACCAGGTTTTTTCTCACGATCTTCTCCATCACCTTGCATGGTATACAAGTCAAGGACACTGGCCTGTAATTCAGTGCCTCTTGTCTGTCGCCCTTTTTGTATATTGGGACCACATTCGCCGTCTTCCATATTTCTGGTAGGTCTCCCGTCTCTAGTGACTTACTATACACTATGGAGAGTGGCAGGCAAAGTGCCTCTGCACACTCTTTCAGTATCCATGGTGAGATCCCATCTGGACCAACAGCCTTTCTAACATCCAGATCCAGCAGGTGTCTCTTGACCTCCTCTCTCGTAATTTCGAACTCCTCCAAGGCCGCCTGGTTTACCTCCCTTTCTCCTAGCACAGTGACCTCACCCTGTTCTATTGTGAAGACCTCCTGGAACCTCTTGTTAAGTTCCTCACACACCTCTCTGTCATTCTCTGTATACCTGTCCTCGCCTGTTCTAAGTTTCAATACCTGTTCTTTCACTGTTGTTTTCCTTCTGATGTGACTGTGGAGTAGCTTTGGTTCGGTCTTGGCTTTGTTTGCTATATCATTTTCAAAATTTTTCTCTGCTTCTCTTCTCACCCTGACGTACTCATTCCTGGTTCTCTGGTATCTCTCTCTGCTTTCTGGTGTTCTGTTATTCCGGAAGTTCCTCCACGCCTTTTTGTTCAGTTTCTTCGCTTCCATACATGCCCTATTATACCATGGATTCTTCTGTTGCTTCTCGGATTTTTCCCTTTGGGCCAGGATGAACCTGTTTACTGCCTCCTGACACTTTTGGGTAACATAGTCCATCATACCCTGTACAGACTTATCTCTGAGGTCTGTGTCCCAAGGTATTTCACTTAGGAAACTTCTCATCTGTTCATAATTCCCCTTTCGGTATGCCAGCCTTTTGATTCCTAGTTCTTTTTGGGGGGAGATAAGTCCTAGCTCTACCAGGTACTCAAAGTTCAATACACTGTGATCACTCATTCCCAAGGGCGCTTCCATCTTAACTTCCCTTATATCCCATTCATTTAGGGTAAATATCAAATCAAGCATTGCTGGTTCATCTTCTCCTCTCATTCTTGTTGGTTCTTTGGTGTGCTGGCTTGGAAA
Organism: Procambarus clarkii; assembly: GCF_040958095.1. NCBI lineage: Eukaryota > Metazoa > Arthropoda > Malacostraca > Decapoda > Cambaridae > Procambarus > Procambarus clarkii. The sequence continues at coordinate 30,758,295 of NC_091163.1, forward strand.
GTTTCTTGTTGCCACGTCCAGCAGCTTAGCTCTCCATGTTTCTGGTCCTCCATGCGGGTCTCTGTTCTTCCAATCTATCTTCCCATGGTTGAAGTCTCCCATAATTAGTAGTCCAGATCCATTCCTGCTAGCAACAGAAGCTGCTCTTTCTATTATGTTAATGGTGGCCATGTTGTTTCTATCATATTCCTGTCTAGGTCTTCTGTCATTTGGTGGTGGATTATATATGACTGCGACTATAATTTTTTTCCCTCCATTTGTTACAGTACCTGCTATGTAGTCACTGAAACCTTCGCAGCCCTGAATATCCATCTCCTCAAAATCCCAGCCTTGTCTTACCAGCAGAGCTACACCACCCCCACCTCTTCCTTCCCTCTCTTTCCTCATAACATAATAGTCCTGTGGGAACACTGCATTTGTTATCGTTTTCGTGATCTTTGTTTCTGTGAGGGCTATTATGTCTGGGTTTTCCTCTAGTACCAGTTCTCCAAGCTCATTTGCTTTATTTGTAATTCCATCTATGTTTGTGTACATCGCTTTGAGGCTCACTTTCTTCTGTCCCTTCTCAAATCGCCTCCTTGGGGAGTGTTCTGCTGGTGGGGGAGGCTGTTCCTTGGGTGTGAGGACCTGTGAGGTGGATAACAGGGTCTCAGAGGATACTGGGATGAGGGGCGGGGGATCCAGTGAAGGGGGAGGGACAGGGGGGGTATGGGGTGAAAGGGGAGGGAGGACGGGAAGGAAAGGGGGGGAGGGAGGACTCGGGAGGAGGGGAGGGGTAGAAGGGTGGGGATTGGGTGTGGGGGGAGGGAGATTTTGCTGAACATTTGAGTGGGGGCAGGGAGGGTTTGGGGTAGGGGGGTTTTCTATGCAGTGGAGGGAGGCGGGGTTGTCCTCCCTTCTGGTGTTACTGGGTACCTGGTTGTGGGTTCCCCCCTCGCCTCTGGGGGTGTTGGGTTGGGAGCTGTTACTTCCTGGTTTTCCCCTCTCGCCCTGCGCCTCTTCCTTGCTTCTGCCGCCACGGCTCTCTCCTCCCTTGTCATGTCTCTCTGGAGGAATACATTTTTTAATTTTCCCACGTTTTTCAGGGAGCTCTTCCTTGATAGGATCTTCTCCTTTGTGTTCTCGTTTGCAAACACTATCTTTATCATTCGGTCTCGGTCTTTGTTGTACCGGCCTAGCCTGAAAACCTTCTCAATGCTATGCTCAGCCCCTTCCAGGTCTAGTGCCTTTAGTACTTCATTCCCTGCTGCTTTGTCCTTGTCACTCCACTCTGTCCTATTAGATCCTTCCTGCTCCTTAATACCCACAGCAACCACTGATCTGTTCCTTTCCAGCAGTTGGCTAGTGGAGCGTGCCGCCTCTTGCGAGGTGGCTGCTTTCATGGCCACCTCCATCACTGCAGTCATTACTTCAGATTTTTTTTTTTTTAGTATTTCCGCAAATGTTGCTTTTATTGTGGCATTCTCATCCAGAAAACTATTACCACCTTCTCCCTGGGTGGTTTTCTGATTCTCAGCCTCGATACCATTTTCTTTGAGGGCTCTAATCTCCTCCTTTGCTGCTGTCAGCTCTCTTTTCAGGTTGCTTATTTCGTTCTTCATTTCCTGCATCATTTCTTGCATCTCACTCTTGATGTCCTCCAGAAACTGGGCGAACATTTCCTTCATCTCGTCACCTTGGCTCTTTCCTGTTCCCCTGGGACCTCTGGCTGCCATGCTTGACCCTGTTGGGATGGGGGAGGGAGAGAGAGAGAGAGAGGAAGAGAGAGAGAAAGAGAGAGAGAGAAAGGGAGTGATAAAGGGAGAGATAAATGGGTGGGTGGGGGGGATCCGACCCTTCCACTGAAGTGAGAAGAAAGTAGAAGGGGAGGGGGGGGGAGGAGATGGAGAGAGAGGCGGGAGGGAGAGAGAGGAGAGGGAGAGAGTGGGTGAGGGAGAGAGCGGGTGAGGGAGAGAGCGGGTGAGGGAGAGAGCGGGTGAGGTGTGTGTGTGTGTGTGTGGGCAGAGAGGGAGGGGGAAGGAAAGAGAGGGAGGGAGAGGGGGAGGGAAAGAGAGGGAGGGAGAGGGGGAGGGAGGGAGAGAGGGAGGGAGAGAGAGAGAGAGGGAGAGAGAGAGAGAGGGAGGGAGAGAGAGAGAGAGAGAGAGAGAGAGAGAGAGAGAGAGAGAGAGAGAGAGAGAGAGAGAGAGAGAGAGAGAGAGAGAGAGAGAGAGAGAGAGAGAGAGAGAGAGAGAGAGAGAGAGAGAGAGAGAGAGAGAGAGAGAGAGAGAGCAGGAGAGAGAGAGAGAGAGCAGGAGAGAGAGAGCAGGAGAGAGATAGTGGGAGAGGGAGAGAGGGAGTGGGAGAGAGGGAGAGTGGGGAGGGGAAGAGTGCGTGTATGGGCGATGCGGGGGACTGGGGGTGGGGGGGGGGGGGAGATGGCGACTAAGTCAGGTCAGGTCCGATGGTGCAGTCAAGATGGGGGGGGGGGATAGTAAGGTCCTATCCCAGATGCCTTTTCCCCTGACTGGACAATTATGTGTGTGTGTGTGTGTGTGCACGCTTGTGTGTGTCTGTTTTAGCGTGTGCACACTTGTGTGCGTGTATGTGTCAAGATATCCCTTATGCGTTACCTCTGCCTAAATGAGCCACTCTGAGATTTTTAAATATATATGATATCCTGAACGAGAATTTGATAATCTTTTACCTCAATCTGTACACCTGATTAATTGACCAGAGAGGGGTACATACCAGTCTGCCTCCCGCTCACACAACCAGATGAGCGATGTATGATGCCGATGGTTATCCGTCGTTGTCTCCCACTAGGTGATTCACTAAGTGCTGGTAGATTGATGAGGTCGTTCTTCTCTTTCAACACAAAGCTCTGGAGACAGTCACTGTATCGTTATGTGACAGTTCACTAATTCACTGTACCACTGATCACAGTCACCACTCAACAGCACAATCAGGTAGCTCCACGGCGGGTCGTCCCACCCGGTCAGGTCACACACTCACATGCACCGGTGATGCCCTAGCTCCACTTTTGGTTTCTTCGCCAAATCTTCGCACTATCACTAGCGATATGACTATGCTATGTAGCACCCTGCTAGCTACACACTGCGAGAGGCCAAATACTATGATCTAGCCTCTATACTCCTTCAATGTCCCGAGAAATTGACGAATTTCCGCGGACCTCACTAATCGTGTGTCTCCCCTACCTACTCCGCTCCGCGCGCTGTGTGTGTGTGTGTGTGTGTGTGTGTGTGTGTGTGTGTGTGTGTGCACTCACCTAGTTGTGCTTGCAGGGATTGAGCTCTGGCTCTTTGGCCCGCCTCTCAACCGTCAATCAACAGGTGTACAGGTTCCTGAGCCTATTGGGCTCTATCATATCTACACTTGAAACTGTGTATGGAGTCAGCCTCCACCACATTGCTTCCTAATGCATTCCATTTGTCAACCACTCTGACACTAAAAAAGTTTTTTCTAATATCTCTGTGGCTCATTTGGGCACTCAGTTTCCACCTGTGTCCCCTAGTGCGTGTGCCCCTTGTGTTAAATAGCCTGTCTTTATCAACCCTGTCGATTCCCTTGAGAATCTTGAATGTGGTGATCATGTCCCCCCTAACTCTTCTGTCTTCCAACGAAGTGAGGTTCAATTCCCGTAGTCTCTCCTCGTAGCTCATACCTCTCAGCTCGGGTACTAGTCTGGTGGCAAACCTTTGAACTTTTTCCAGTTTAGTCTTATGCTTGACTAGATATGGACTCCATGCTGGAGCCGCATACTCCAGGATTGGTCTGACATATGTGGTATATATATTCTGAAAGTTTCCTTACACAAGTTTCAAAAGGCCGTTCTTATGTTAGCCAACCTGGCATATGCTGCTGATGTTATCCTCTTGATATGAGCTTCAGGGGACAGGTCTGGCGTGATATCAACCCCAGGTCTTTCTCTCTCTCTGACTCTTGAAGTATTTCATCTCCCAAGTGATACCTTGTATCTGGTCTCCTGTTTCCTACCCCTATCTTCATTACATTACATTTGCTTGGGTTAAACTCTAACATCCATTTGTTCGACCATTCCTGCAGCTTGTCCAGGTCTTCTTGAAGCCTCAAGCTGTCCTCCTCTGTCTTAATCCTTTTCATAATTTTGGCGTCGTCAGCAAACATTGAGAGGAATGAGTCTATACCCTCTGGGAGATCATTTACGTATATCAGAAACAGGATAGATCCAAGCACAGAGCCCTGTGGGACTCCACTGGTGACTTCACGCCATTCTGAGGTCTCACCCCTCACTATAACTCTCTGCTTCCTATTGCTTAGGTACTCCCTTATCCACTGGAGCGCTCTACCAGTTACTCCTGCCTGTTTCTCCAGCTTATGCATCAACCTTTTATGGGGTACTGTGTCAAAGGCTTTCCGACAGTCCAAAAAAATGCAGTCCGCCCATCCTTTTCTTTCTTGCTTAATCTTTGTCACCTGATCATAGAATTCCATCAAGCCTCTAAGGCAAGATTTACCCTCCCTGAACCTATGTTGATGGGTTGTCACGAAGTCTCTTCTCTCCAGATGTGTTGCTAGGTTTTTTCTCACAATCTTCTCCATCACCTTGCATGGTATACAAGTTAAGGACACTGACCTGTAGTTCAGTGCCTCTTGTCTGTCATCCTTTTCAAATATTGGTACTACATTAGCCGTCTTCCATACTTCTGGTAGGTCTCCCGTTTCCAGTGACCTACTATACACTATGGAGAGTGGCAAGCAAAGTGCTCCTGCACACTCTTTCAATACCCATGGTGAGATTCCATCCGGCCCAACAGCTTTTCTCACATCCAGCTCCAATAGGTGCTTCTTGACCTCATCTCTTGTAATTTCGAACCTTTCCAAGGTCACCTGGTTTGCTGCCACCTCTCCTAGCGCCGTGACTTCTCCCTGTTCTATTGTAAAGACATCCTGGAACCTTTTGTTGAGTTCTTCACACACCTCTTTGTCATTCTCTGTGTACCTGTCCTCGCCCACCCTAAGTTTCATCACCTGTTCCTTCACTGTTGTCTTCCTCCTGATGTGACTGTGTAGTAGCTTTGGTTCGGTCTTGGCTTTATTAGCTATATCTTTTTCATACCTTTTCTCAGCTGCTCTTCTCACACTAACATACTCGTTCCTGGTTCTCTGGTATCTCTCTCTACTTTCTGGTGTTCTGTTATTACGGAAGTTCCTCCATGCCCTTTTGTTCAACTCCTTTGCTTTCATACATTCCCTATTGAACCACGGATTCTTCCTTTGCTTCTCTGTTTTTTCCTGTTGGGCTGGGACAAACCTGCTTACAGCCTCCTGACATTTTTGGGTGACATAGTCCATCATGTCTTGTACGGACTTGGTTCCGAGTTCTGTGTCCCAATGTATATCCCATAGGAATTTATTCATCTCCTCATAGTTTCCCTTTCGGTACGCCAGCCCTTTGTTTCCCAGTTCTTTTTTGGGGGTGATAATTCCTAGCTCAACCAGGTACTCAAAGCTCAATACACTATGATCACTCATTCCCAAGGGGGCTTCAAACTTAACTTTCCTTATATCCGACTCATTTAGGGTAAATATCAGATAAAGCAAGGCTGGTTCATCCCCTCCTCTCATTCTTGTCCGTCCCTTGACGTGTTGACTTAGAAAGTTTCTTGTTGCCACATCCAGCAGCTTAGCTCTCCATGTGTCTGGGCCTCCATGTGGGTCTCTGTTCCCCCAATCTATCTTTCCATGGTTGAAGTCTCCCATGATTAATAGCCTGGATCAGTTCCTGCTATCCACAGAAGCTGCTCTCTCTATTATATTGATGGTGGCCAAGTTGTTTCTATCATATTCCTGTCTGGGTCTTCTGACATTTGGTGGGGGGTTATATATGACTACTACTATAATTTTCTGTCCTCCAGTTGCTATCGTGCCTGATATGTAGTCACTGAAACCTTCACAGTTCTGAATTACCATCTCTTCGAAACTCCAACCTTCTCTTAGTAGCAAAGCTACACCACCTCCTCCACTCCCTTCTCTCTCTTTCCTCACAACAACACACACACACACACATGTGTGTGTGTGTGTGTGTGTGTGTGTGTGTGTGTGTGTGTGTGTACTCACCTAGTTGTGCTTGCGGGGGTTGACCTCTGGCTCTTTGGTCCAGCAGCGCGCGTGTGTGTGTGTGTGTGTGTACTCACCTAGTTGTACTCACCTAGTTGTGTTTGCGGGGGTTGTGCTCTGGCTCTTTGGTCCCGCCTCTCAACCGTCAATCAACAGGTGTACAGATTCCTGATCCTATCGGGCTCTGTCATATCTACACTTGAAACTGTGTATGGAGTGAGCCTCCACCACATCACCCCCTAATGCATTCCATTTGTCAACCACTCTGACACTAAAAAAGTTCTTTCTAATATCTCTGTGGCTCATTTGGGCACTCAGTTTCCACCTTCCTAATGTGTCCCCTTGTGCGTGTTCCCCTTGTGTTAATTAGACTGTCTTTATCTACCCTATCAATCCCCTTCAGAATCTTGAATGTGGTGATCATGTCCCCCCTAACTCTTCTGTCTTCCAGCGAAGTGAGGTTTAATTCCCGTAGTCTCTCCTCGTAGCTCATACCTCTCAGCTCGGGTACTAGTCTGGTGGCAAACCTTTGAACCTTTTCCAGTTTAGTCTTATCCTTGACTAGATATGGACTCCATGCTGGGGCTGCATACTCCAGGATTGGCCTGACATATGTGGTATACAAAGTTCTGAATGATTCTTTACACAAGTTTCTGAATGCCGTTCGTATGTTGGCCAGCCTGGCATATGCCGCTGATGTTATCCGCTTGATATGTGCTGCAGGAGACAGGTCTGTGTGTGTGTGTGTGTGTGTGTGTGTGTGTGTGTGTGTGTGTGTGTGTGTGTGTGTGTGTGTGTGTGTGTGTGTGTGTGTGTGTGTGTGAATGTGTGTGTGTGTGTGTGTGTGTGTACTCACCTAATTGTGCTTGCAGGGGCTAAGCTCTGGCTCTTTGGTGCCGCCTCTCAACGGTGTGTGTGTCTGTGTGTGTGTGTGTATGTGTGTGTGTGTGTGTGTGTGTGTGTGTGTGTGTGTGTGTGTGTGTGTGTGTGTGTGTGTGTGTGTGTGTGTGTGTGTGTGTGTGTGTGTGTATGTGTACTCACCGAGTTGTACTCACCGAGTTGTGCTTGCGGGGGTGTAGCTCTGGTTATTTGGTCCCGCCTCTCAAACGTCAATCAACATGTCTACAGGTTCCTGAGCCTTTTGGGCTCTATCATATCTACACCTGAAACTGTGTATGGAGTCAGCCTCCACCACATTACTTCCTAATGCATTCCATTTGTCAACCACTCTGACACTAAAAAAGTTCTTTCTAACATCTCTGTGGCTCATTTGGGCACTCAGTTTCCACCTGTGTCCCCTAGTGCGTGTGCCCCTTGTGTTAAATAGCCTGTCTTTATCAACCCTGTCGATTCCCTTGAGAATCTTGAATGTGGTGATCATGTCCCCCCTAACTCTTCTGTCTTCCAACGAAATGAGGTTCAATTCCCGTAGTCTCTCCTCGTAGCTCATACCTCTCAGCTCGGGTACTAGTCTGGTGGCAAACCTTTGAACCTTTTCCAGTTTAGTCTTATGCTTGACTAGATATGGACTCCATGCTGGAGCCGCATACTCCAGGATTGGTCTGACATATGTGGTATATATATTCTAAAAGTTTCCTTACACAAGTTTCTAAAGGCCGTTCTTATGTTAGCCAACCTGGCATATGCTGCTGATGTTATCCTCTTGATATGAGCTTCAGGGGACAGGTCTGGCGTGATATCAACCCCCAGGTCTTTCTCTCTCTCTGACTCTTAAAGTATTTCATCTCCCAAGTGATACCTTGTATCTGGTCTCCTGTTTCCTACCCCTATCTTCATTACATTACATTTGCTTGGGTTAAACTCTAACATCCATTTGTTCGACCATTCCTGCAGCTTGTCCAGGTCTTCTTGAAGCCTCAAGCTGTCCTCCTCTGTCTTAATCCTTTTCATAATTTTGGCGTCGTCAGCAAACATTGAGAGGAATGAGTCTATACCCTCTGGGAGATCATTTACGTATATCAGAAACAGGATAGATCCAAGCACAGAGCCCTGTGGGACTCCACTGGTGACTTCACGCCATTCTGAGGTCTCACCCCTCACTATAACTCTCTGCTTCCTATTGCTTAGGTACTCCCTTATCCACTGGAGCGCTCTACCAGTTACTCCTGCCTGTTTCTCCAGCTTATGCATCAACCTTTTATGGGGTACTGTGTCAAAGGCTTTCCGACAGTCCAAAAAAATGCAGTCCGCCCATCCTTTTCTTTCTTGCTTAATCTTTGTCACCTGATCATAGAATTCTATCAAGCCTGTAAGGCAAGATTTACCCTCCCTGAACCTATGTTGATGGGTTGTCACGAAGTCTCTTCTCTCCAGATGTGTTGCTAGGTTTTTTCTCACAATCTTCTCCATCACCTTGCATGGTATACAAGTTAAGGACACTGACCTGTAGTTCAGTGCCTCTTGTCTGTCATCCTTTTTAAATATTGGTACTACATTAGCCGTCTTCCATACTTCTGGTAGGTCTCCCGTTTCCAGTGACCTACTATACACTATGGAGAGTGGCAAGCAAAGTGCTCCTGCACACTCTTTCAATACCCATGGTGAGATTCCATCCGGCCCAACAGCTTTTCTCACATCCAGCTCCAATAGGTGCTTCTTGACCTCATCTCTTGTAATTTCGAACCTTTCCAAGGTCACCTGGTTTGCTGCCACCTCTCCTAGCGCCGTGACTTCTCCCTGTTCTATTGTAAAGACCTCCTGGAACCTTTTGTTGAGTTCTTCACACACCTCTTTGTCATTCTCTGTGTACCTGTCCTCGCCCACCCTAAGTTTCATCACCTGTTCCTTCACTGTTGTCTTCCTCCTGATGTGACTGTGTAGTAGCTTTGGTTCGGTCTTGGCTTTATTAGCTATATCATTTTCATACCTTTTCTCAGCTGCTCTTCTCACACTAACATACTCGTTCCTGGTTCTCTGGTATCTCTCTCTACTTTCTGGTGTTCTGTTATTACGGAAGTTCCTCCATGCCCTTTTGTTCAACTCCTTTGCTTTCATACATTCCCTATTGAACCACGGATTCTTCCTTTGCTTCTCTGTTTTTTCCTATTGGGCTGGGACAAACCTGCTTACAGCCTCCTGACATTTTTGGGTGACATAGTCCATCATGTCTTGTACGGACTTGGTTCCGAGTTCTGTGTCCCAATGTATATCCCATAGGAATTTATTCATCTCCTCATAGTTTCCCTTTCGGTACGCCAGCCCTTTGTTTCCCAGTTCTTTTTTGGGGGTGATAATTCCTAGCTCAACCAGGTACTCAAAGCTCAATACACTATGATCACTCATTCCCAAGGGGGCTTCAAACTTAACTTTCCTTATATCCGACTCATTTAGGGTAAATATCAGATAAAGCGAGGCTGGTTCATCCCCTCCTCTCATTCTTGTCGGTCCCTTGACGTGTTGACTTAAAAAGTTTCACATGGAAAGAGACCCACATGGAGGCCCATGTGTCTGGGCCTCCATGTGGGTCTCTGTTCCCCCAATCTATCTTTCCATGGTTGAAGTCTCCCATGATTAATAGTCTGGATCAGTTCCTGCTAGCCACAGAAGCTGCTCTCTCTATTATATTAATGGTGGCCAAGTTGTTTCTATCATATTCCTGTCTGGGTCTTCTGACATTTGGTGGGGGGTTATATATGACTACTAGTATAATTTTCTGTCCTCCAGTTGCTATCGTGCCTGATATGTAGTCACTGAAACCTTCACAGTTCTGAATTACCATCTCTTCGAAACTCCAACCTTCTCTTAGTAGCAAAGCTACACCACCTCCTCCACTCCCTTCTCTCTCTTTCCTCACAACAACACACACACACACACACACATGTGTGTGTGTGTGTGTGTGTGTGTGTGTGTGTGTGTGTGTGTGTGTGTGTGTGTGTGTGTGTGTGTGTGTGTGTGTGTGTGTACTCACCTAGTTGTGCTTGCGGGGGTTGACCTCTGGCTCTTTGGTCCAGCAGCGCGCGCGCGCGCGCGTGTGTGTGTGTGTGTGTGTGTGTGTGTGTGTGTGTGTGTGTGTGTGTGTGTGTGTGTGAATGTGTGTGTGTGTGTGTGTGTGTGTGTGTGTGTGTGTGTGTGTACTCACCTAATTGTGCTTGCAGGGGCTAAGCTCTGGCTCTTTGGTGCCGCCTCTCAACGGTGTGTGTGTCTGTGTGTGTGTGTATGTGTGTGTGTGTGTGTGTGTGTGTGTGTGTGTGTGTGTGTGTGTGTGTGTGTGTGTGTGTGTGTGTGTGTGTGTGTGTGTGTGTGTGTGTGTGTGTGTGTGTGTGTGTGTGTGTGTGTATGTGTACTCACCGAGTTGTACTCACCGAGTTGTACTCACCGAGTTGTGCTTGCGGGGGTGTAGCTCTGGTTCTTTGGTCCCGCCTCTCAACCGTCAATCAACATGTCTACAGGTTCCTGAGCCTATTGGGCTCTATCATATCTACACCTGAAACTGTGTATGGAGTCAGCCTCCACCACATTACTTCCTAATGCATTCCATTTGTCAACCACTCTGACACTAAAAAAGTTCTTTCTAATATCCCTGTGGCTCATTTGGGCACTCAGTTTCCACCTGTGTCCCCTAGTGCGTGTGCCCCTTGTGTTAAATAGCCTGTCTTTATCAACCCTGTCGATTTCCTTGAGAATCTTGAATGTGGTGATCATGTCCCCCGTAACTCTTCTGTCTTCCAACGAAGTGAGGTTTAATTCCCGTAGTCTCTCTTCGTACCTCATACTTCTCAGCTCGGGTACTAGTCTGGTGGCAAACCTTTGAACCTTTTCCAGTTTAGTCTTATGCTTGACTAGATATGGACTCCATGCTGGAGTCGCATACTCCAGGATTGGTCTGCCATATGTGGTATATAATGTTCTGAAAGATTCTTTCCACAAGCTTCTAAAGGCCGTTCTTATGTTAGCCAACCTGGCATATGCTGCTGATGTTATCCACTTGATATGAGCTTCAGGGGACAGGTCTGGCGTGATGTCAATCCCCAAGTCTTTTTCTGTCTCTGACTCTTGATGAATTTCATCTCCCAGATGATACTTAGTATATGGCCTCCTGCTCTCTACGCATATATTCATTACATTACATTTGCTTGGGTTAAACTCTAACAACCATTCGACCATTTCTGCAGCTTGTCTAGGTCTTCTTGAAGCCTTAAGCAGTCCTCCTCTGTCTTAATCCTTAAATCGCACGATTATGTTACGTTGTTGAGTAGATTAGATACACAGTGTTTAGTGAGTTTCATATTTATTTAGTAGTCCTGGATACAACAGTGTCGTAGGCGTTGAGACGGAGCTTGGAGGAGAGAAGAGAGCTGAGTGTGGCCGGAGTCGCGGAGCTCTATGTGGGAGAGTGTTGTTGCTCGATGCGGTCGTAGTCTGCTGCCTGTTCTGTGTCGAAGCTGTAGCGTCTTGGAGACGATTAGAACTGCCTACGCCGAGTGCTACATTCTTGACTGAAAATGTGTGTTTATTATTATTATTATTATTTTCTACCACAGACGTGGCCACACGGTTACAATGCTAACCAGCATAGATTCATTTTCTTCTTTCCTCCATGGACAGGGTTAGAGTCGGGTTAAACATATAGTTCAAGGGTTTATTGAACAATCAACCACAGAAGGTGATTCGGTGCTTTTAAAATGCTAAGCTAACCTACATACGTAAATACATAGATACACAGATTTACGTACGCCCTACATAAAGTGTTCGATGTGTCTTTTGTGTGTGTATGTGTGTGTGTGTGTGTGTGTGTGTGTGTGTGTTTGTGTGTGTGTGTGTGTGTGTGTGTGTGTGTGTGTGTGTGTGTGTGTGTGTGTGTGTGTGTGTGTGTGTGTGTGTGTGTGTGTGTGTGTGTGTGTGTGTGTGTGTGTGTGTGTGTGTGTGTGTGTGTGTGTGTGTGTGTGTATTAATTAGTTTTAAGGCAATATTATATATAATTAGTACTGAGTTGTTGACATAAATTTCAAATTAATATATTGTTAACAAACACTTAAATTCATAGTCAGAATCTATATGTATATCAGTATGCAATTACATACTAATGTGTAAGAACGTCATATATATTATCTTGCAATTGAAGAAGCATTTATCATATTAGAATTTCCATTACGTGTCCCTAAACGGAGGTGTATTGCACAAGACACAAAGGAATTGGAATTAATATCGACGACTCGCGAATGAAGAGGTTATGTAAGGTTAAGGCAGAGCAAGAATCTGACATCACTCTGAACGTTTCAACACCTCACGTTTAGTAGCAGAGATCCAGTGGTCTACAAGACAACATATTATAACTGGCTTAAAATAGCCAATCAATTTATAATTTTTAGGAAAGGGTTAATGATTTAAACATTAAATATTGTTGCAAATCTTAAAACATATGTCGCAACATTCATTATGCAACAAATAATTCACTGTTATACTGCTAATTGATACCAAATAAAGTTGCGTAATTAATGTTGATATTAATTACGTGTTGCAGTTGAGAAACCAATACCACATAAGGCATTATTGTTGCAACGAAAACGATTTAAAATAGAAACCGTCAGACGACCTTCAATAACAGATGGTTGCAATGTTTATGAAATAACAGAAGTTGTGCATTTGGCAGACATAAAAATCAGCAGTTGAAAAAGGAGATTTAGTTTTTCCAATCACCCTGTGCTGTGATTGGACAGTCATACCCTGTGCTGTGATTGGACAGTCATACCCTGTGCTGTGATTGGACAGTCATACCCTGTGCTGTGATTGGACAGTCATACCCTGTGCTGTGATTGGACAGTCATACCCTGTGCTGTGATTGGACAGTCATACCCTGTGCTGTGATTGGACAGTCATACCCTGTGCTGTGATTGGACAGTCCTACCCTGTGCTGTGATTGGACAGTTCTACCCTGTGCTGTGATTGGACAGTCCTACCCTGTGCTGTGATTGGACAGCCCTACCCTGTGCTGTGATTGGACAGTCCTACCCTGTGCTGTGATTGGACAGTCCTACCCTGTGCTGTGATTGGACAGCCCTACCCTGTGCTGTGATTGGACAGTCCTACCCTGTGCTGTGATTGGACAGTCCTACCCTGTGCTGTGATTGGACAGTCATACCCTGTGCTGTGATTGGACAGTTCTACCCTGTGCTGTGATTGGACAGTCCTACACTGTGCTGTGATTGGACAGTCCTACCCTGTGCTGTGATTGGACAGTCCTACCCTGTGCTGTGATTGGACAGTCATACCCTGTGCTGTGATTGGACAGTCATACCCTGTGCTGTGATTGGACAGTCCTACCCTGTGCTGTGATTGGACAGTCCTACCCTGTGCTGTGATTGGACAGTCATACCCTGTGCTGTGATTGGACAGTTCTACCCTGTGCTGTGATTGGACAGTCCTACACTGTGCTGTGATTGGACAGTCCTACCCTGTGCTGTGATTGGACAGTCCTACCCTGTGCTGTGATTGGACAGTCCTACCCTGTGCTTTGGTTGAATAGTAATGCTCTGTACTGTGGCTGTCCAGTTGTATTCTAATTGGGCAGTAGCTATAATGATCTATTCTGCCATCCATACGGCAGTATGACATTGAATGACGAATTTTCTCAATATTTCTTATGTTTCTCTTCACTGTCAATGGTAATTGAAATATCAATTCTCCAAAATTAATTTTTATTTATGATCCGACACATGAACGCGCTTCGTAATTCTTATTACATTTTCGAAGACCTAGTTTACACATACAAATTCATTGTACTCATACTCGTTTTTTGGTGAGGTGATAGGGCACAATAGTTTTGGGTGAGGTGACAAACACAAGACAGAACACGAAACAATGGAGATAAATTGGGTTTGAAAAATTAGAATGGAAGTAACTGCAGACGGCCCATTGGGCCATACCTCCTCTCCCGTTGCATCTATGTTGGTTCAAGGTCTTGAAGTGGGTAGAATATAGTTGTGCACTATTGGCTGTTGATTGCTAGTGTTGACTTTTTGATGTGTAGTGCCTCGCTCGCAACTATATTCTGCGTACTTCAAGACCCCGAACGAACTTAAAAGCAGAAAGAGGAGGTATGGGCTAATAGGCCTTCTGCAGTTACTTCTATTCTTATGTTTTCATACCCAATTTATACCCATTGTTTTGTGTTCTGCCTTGTGTTTGTCACCTCACCCAAAACTTTTGTGCCATATCACCTCACCCAAAAAGAGCGAACAAGCCTGAATGGTCCCTGAATAGTATGATAAAATACTGTGCTCAAGATTACCATCAGAGCGAGGTCGGGATGATGAAGTAAATTGCTTCGGTTGTCATCAACTTTTGAACGGTCGTGATGGTCGAGTGGTGAAGGTGTCATGTATACTAGTTGCATAGTGCTCCTGGCAGTATGGGTTCGAATCATTTCTGGGATGTAGGTTTTCGGTTGCATATATGCCTGGGGACCATTCAGGCATTATATTATATATATATATATATATATATATATATATATATATATATATATATATATATATATATATATATATATATATATATATATATATATATATATATATATATATATATATATATACGTTCACCAAGTATCGCCAAACGTTTTGCCCAGAGAGCAAATCGTACCCTGAACACACCTGGCCACCGCCGTAACCTGCAAACTACTTATCCTCTGCCTGCCTGTTGCTGATTGGCTGGTGTCTCGTCGCACCTGCCCTCCGCCACCACCACAAGTCGACGTCTGGGCTGCAGTACGCCAGTCTCGTCAGAATATCTTTGTGCTCCATGAAGTTGACATCTCTCGCTGGTAGACTAAGCCTTGGCTTTCGTGTACTAAGGGAGGTGGCAGCTTGAAGCCAGTATTCCAGCACCCATTACATAATTTATTTTTGCTATCACTGTAACTTACTTGTCTTAGCGTAACTTTTCATTTGCCAGTGATTATTCATGTTATTTTGTTTGTTAACTTGTCCTGCATATTTTATGAGATTGCCTTTATTCATGTCTTGTTTTCTAGAGTAATTAAAATTTCATTGTTTATATATTTGTGTTTTGTGTGTCTTCCCATTACCTTACCACAGACGAAAGGACAAACTTTTCTCTTTTTTTTTTGTGATGTGATGAGGCCCTGCCCCCAGCTTTTGAAACAGCCGAACACCAACGCTTTACCGTCACATTACGTGGGGGCCTGTCCGGGAGCTTCACTCAGGTACTGGTGCCAAGTAGTAAATTTATGGTAAGCGTATTTGGCTTTGGTAACGTAGCTTTTCACTATTTTTAATATTCAATTTTATTTTCATATGGTGCTGTGTGTATTGTGCATTCCGAGAGTAGCATATGGTGAAGGTGAGACAACTTTGGATTACGTGGTGACTGTAGGCCTCAGTCATTCTCTTAATTGGTCATCTCTCCCTCCGTGTTATTACTAGTGTTTACCATCTTTTGTCCCTAGGATATTTCTCATATTTTCGGCAGATCATTATATTGGTACCCTGGTACTGTGGTCTGTCCTCGGGTCAAGTGCACCTAATCTTCTGCAATCTGACGGTAGGAGGATAAAGAGGGCCACAGTTCCTCTCGCACGAACTTTAGTTGCTGAATTGGGACCTCAGCAGCAGTTCTCGTCACCAGTTGACACCTCGAACCCCTACACGTCGGTCAGAGATGATGATATTTACATTGGTAGGGAATTAGCCTTCTTTTTCAGAGCACAAAAGTTCGCTAATTCTGTAAGTATCATATTAATTTCAGTGGGAAAAACTTGCTTATGTCCTATAGAGACTCGGCAAGGTATGCCTAGATTCTTGGACTACCAATTTTACTTTTGAGGCAATTAACTGTTTCATTTGTTTTAGAAACTCAGTTTCGCTTGTTTAGTAGGATTTTCTTGCCCTTATCCTCTTACATGAGTACCTGGTACAAGATTTCCTGCGACCTTGATTTTTTTAATCATTTACCATCTTGAAATTAACATTAATTGTAAACGATTCCACAGGATAGGTACCAGTTGCCACGTTGTCCTGTTTCTGACATTCACCATATCAAAATAGTATATTCGTTGTGCATTTATTTGCTAATTTCACCATGTTTCGTCTCCAAGCTTTCCGTGCAGATCCAGCAGGTGCAATAGGGACCTTAAGTCATGCCAAGAGGACTGAATTAGAAACTCTTGCACATCAACTAGAAGTTGATGTGAAAAATGTCGTCAACGACGACATTTTTACACAGGTACCTGATGTCAGACATCTGCAGGAGCTGAAGGAGGCATTTGAGCAGAGTTCCGTGCTGCGTTTCACTTACGAGATGGAAAAGGATGGGAAGCTGCCCTTTCTAGATGTAACAGTCATGGAAAAGGGCGGAGATTTCCACACTGCAGTCTACACTAAGGAAACGAGCATAAGAATGTGCCTAAATGCCAACAGCGACTGCCCAGACAGGTACAAGAGGAGTGTTGTTAACGCATATGTCGACCGTGCTCTCAGCCACAGCTCAGAATGGAAGCAAGTCGACGAAGAACTCTGTAGGGTAAGGCAGGTCCTACTCAATAACGGCTTCTCCAATGGTTTCGTCGAAGACATCATAAAAAGGAAAGTGAAAAGCCATGCAACCTCTGAAGAGACAACTAACACAACACCTATACCCCCTATTAGACTATTTTACA
>NC_091163.1:30777526-30877526 GCF_040958095.1 Procambarus clarkii
CAAACCATCACCAGAGAAATCTTAGCAAACAACACAGAAATCATCGATAGATACAGTGATAGCAGGCGGCTTGACGTCTTCGAGGCACTACACATCAAGAAGTCAACACCAGCAATCAACAGCCAATTAATGCACAACTATATTCTACCCACTTCAAGACTCCGCTCCAATATAGAAGCATCAAGAAATATGGACCAATAGGCTTTCTACAATTACTTCCATTCAATTCCCATTGTTTCGTGTTCTGTCTTGTGTTTGAATTTCATACCCATTCAATCCCCATTGTTTTGTGTTCTGTCTTGTGTTGGAATTTAATACCCATTGAATACCCATTGTTGAAAGTTCGTTTTTCACCTCATCTACCTCACCCAAATGTAGATATAAACTTCAAAGATGTGTAAAGCTCTATTCAGTTTCAGTTGTGTGTTTGTAAACTAAAGTCTTTGAAAATGTAATAAGTTTTACGAAACGCGCTCAAGTGTCGCGTCAGACTAGAAATAAAAATGAATTTTGGAGAATTGATCTTTGAATTACCATCAACAGTGAAAAGAAACATAAGAAAGATAGAGAAAATTCGTGTTAGAGTTATTAATCTTACTTTTTCGGTCATATTTAATAATAATATATATATATATATATATATATATATATATATATATATATATATATATATATATATATATATATATATATATATATATATATATAAGGATATTCTTGCAAAATAGCTATTCCATTTCTGGTGCCTCAGTACAAGACGTTTTGTTACTGCCACGAGATGAGTAGGTGATCAATTAGTCTGCTCCTTTTTAAGCTATTTTTGTGAGATACGGCTCTTTGAGTAGGATCATTTTTCTTAATGTGGAACAAGTGTCTGAATGCCGAAGTTTGCCTTTTTTGGGAGGGGGGGGGGTGGTTATCTATCTTGGTTATGTTGAGTGAGATTATATCTTTCTCCTTCCCACCTCACCCCCTTCCCCCCCCCCCCACCTATTCCTTGAGAGGACAGTGTTTCGGATTCGTAGCCACAGTCCCGAGTTCGATACCCGGCGGAGACTGAAGCCAACTGGCATTGCTTCGTTCACCTGACTACTTTGTTCAGTATGTAGGAACCTGGAAGCTAAACAACTATTATGGGTTGCATCCTAGGGACGTGTGTGTGTATATGTGTATAAATGTGCACGCGACCGCACACATGTGTATGTGTGTGTGTGTACTCACCTAGTTGCGCTTGTGGGGGTTGAGCTTTGGCTGTTCGGTCCCGCCTCTCGACTCCATTCAACTGATGTAGAGATTCTTGAGCCTACTGGGCTCTATCATATCTACATTTGAAACTGTGAATGGAGTCGGCCTCCATACACAGTAACTCAGTTTAGCCAAAGCCACACACATAATTATAGAAGTGAAAACATCTGTTTGTATGTGTTATCATTCTGTTTGTCCAAAGCGGGAGGCAAGATGTTATGGGCTGACCTCACGCACATTTGCTAGGGAAGGGATGGGTTGACCGAGTTAATCCTTAGTTAATTTAAATGCATCAAAAAATATTTGGTAATTTCCATGGAGTCAGTAGTGAAATGTGGCAAGTGA
This sequence comes from Procambarus clarkii, assembly GCF_040958095.1. Taxonomy (NCBI): domain Eukaryota; kingdom Metazoa; phylum Arthropoda; class Malacostraca; order Decapoda; family Cambaridae; genus Procambarus; species Procambarus clarkii. Next base: position 30,779,117 of record NC_091163.1, read on the forward strand.
TTAGCGTAGAGTTTATCTCTGACGGCCCGTCTATTGTTGCACTTACTATGCACCATATGCACCTCAGGAAGTATTGATGCTTCTGGATCATAAGGATTGATATTTTGGATAATGATTTTTTTCCAATAATATGGTACAGGTGTACTTAGTTTTTAAGATATAATTTCACATACAATGTCAAATTTGAAAAATACCCAGTGTAACCATATTCTAAATATGCTACAAAATTACACTTGCTGACTTTAGAATAGTTTGTGTTTTAATGGTAATATATCTTATGTGTGAAGGTGAACTTAGATCTTGGGGCTTATTCTGTATATGTTGGAGACTTATTTCCTTATACTTCCTTCTAGGAAGATGCTTATTTGATTTTGGTATAAATTTGTTCTGTATCCTTTATCCTCTAAGGCTGCTACTCTCAGAGGCCTAGACCTTTCGTGTACAAGATAGCTGATGGATGGAAGGGTTGAAATACTGATGGTGATAACTTGCTAGATGATGCCTTCTTGGTAGGTGGAGTGATATCCATGCTCTTCACTAAATATTCGGTTATTCAATCTTGTCATAATCTTTAACTCGCCTGACTTTACCCTCGGTAAAGGAATTTATTTCCACAAGTTTGGGGAGAATACTGTTCTGTATAAAACTCATATAATTTTGAAAGAATATTTTCCTTATCTTTGAGGTTGAATATGTTAAATATGACAGAAAAGGAAACCATCTATTGTCATGCTTAGTTTGACATTTTTAAAATAAGGAATACATTTCAAGAAGAAAAATAATTAGTCAAGGGGTGGTTGTAAATAAATATTAACTTTCATTACAAAATGAATGATAACAGTGGCTACACTTGACTAAGAGGAAGGTGTGATACACCCAGTATTTATGGGAAAGGGTGTGTGAGTGTATATATATATATATATATATATATATATATATATATATATATATATATATATATATATATATATATATATATATATATATATATATATATATATATATATATATATATTAGTATATTTTGGTAGCAGTCTTTCCTGTAGGCATATATTATTAAATATGACAGAAAATGTAAGATTAATAATTCTAACACGAATTTTCTCAATATTTCTTATGGTTCTTTTTACTGTCGATGGTAATTGAATAATCAGTTCTCCAAAATTCATTTTTATTTCTAGTCTGACGCGACACGAACGCGTTTCGTAATAACTTATTACATTTTCAAAGATTTTAGTTTACACACACACAACTATAACCTGCAAACACTAAAACAGATTTCTTACTTTGCTATAATTCAAACGGCTTTTCATTTTATATACCTGCCTTTGGGGAGGTGATATGTTACAACAGTTTTGGATGAGGTGAAAACAAACTTTCAACACAAGATAGAACACGAAATATTGGGTAATATTGGGTAAAGTTAAAGGGGAAGAATGGAAGTAAATGCAAAGGGCCTATTGGCCCATATTTCTTGATGCTTCTGTATTGGTGTGGAGTCTTGAAGTTGGTAGAATACCGTTGTGCATTAATTGACTGTTGATTGCTGGTGTTGACTTCTTAATGTGTAGTGCCTAGCAGATATCAAGAAGCAAGCTATCGCTGTATCTATCAATGATTTCCGTGTTTTTTGTTAAGACTTCTCTGGAGATGGTCTGGTTGTGGGAAGAGATTATATGTTCCTTAATGGAGGCCTGTTGCTTATGCATCGTTAATCGCCTGGAAAGAGATGTTGTTGTCTTGCATATATACTGAGTTCTTTGAGGCTTACAGTCCCCATGTGGGCATTTGAAGGCATAGACGACATTGGTCTCTTTCAAAGCGTTCAGCTTTGTGTCTGGAGAGTTTCTCATGAGTAGGTTGGCAGTTTTCTTGGTTCCATAGTAAATCGTCAATTGTATCTTCTGATTTTTGTCTGTAGGAATAAAGTTTCTATTAACAATATCTTTCAGGATCGTTTCCTCCGTTTTATGACCAGTGGAAAAGAAGTTCCTGTAAAATAGTCTAATAGGGGGTACAGGTGTTGTGTTAGTTGTCTCTTCAAAGGTAGCATGGTGTTTCACCTTCCTTCACCAATTATACAACCAAGCAATACCAAACCTAAAATGAAAATATCAACTGCTTTAAAGCTGGGCACATGGAAAGTCAGGACACTGACACCAGGTTTCTCTGACGACCTGCAAGAAATCAATGATGCCCGAAAAACAGCAATCATCGATAGGGAGCTGAGCAAACTGCACATGAATATTGTTGCTCTTGAAGAGAGCAGGCTACCAGGATCAGGATCTGTGAGAGAGAGGACCTTCTCTTTCTTCTGGCAAGGAAAACCACCTGATGAGACCAGAGAACATGGTGTGGGATTTGCCGTCAGGAATGCACTGTTGGGACACATTATGCCACAGACGGGGAAAACGGAACGAATTCTGTCTCTGCAACTGCACTCACGAACAGAACCAGTCAATGTAATTAGTGCATATGCACCAACCCTGACTTCTCCAGCAGAGGCAAAGGAAAAATTCTACGATGACCTCAAAAGAGTCATAGCGAGAATCTCTGTAAAGGAGCCACTGTTCATCCTCGGCGACTTCAACGTCATAGTGGGTGACGATCACAACATTTGGCTTACTTGTCTGGGTCAATTCGGCATAGGGAGGATGAATGAGAACGGGCAACGTCTGCTAGAACTCTGCTGTCTTTATGGTCTCTGTGTCACCAACACGTTCTTTGGCACAAAGCCTCAACACTGAGTATCTTGGAGACACCCCAGATCCAAGCACTGGCACCAGCTTGACCTGATTCTTTCCAGGCGTGCAAGTCTACCCTGCGTCAACATTACGCGTAGCTACCAGAGTGCTGTCTGTGACACTGACCACTCCCTGGTATGTAGCAAGGTCAAGATGCAACCAAAGAAGATTCATCACTCGAAAAAGGCGGGCAGACCTCGCATCGACACCACCAAGACCCGCAACCAGGATAAGGTGGAAGATTTTGCATGTATGCTCGAGGAAGCCCTCGCTGGCCCAGCCGGGGTCACTGCCTGTAAAAGATGGGAGCACTTCAGAGACGCTGTGTTCAACGCTGCTATTTCCACCTTGGGCAAGAAGACCAGCAGGTCGGCAGACTGGTTCGAGGCTCACTCGGAAGAAATGACACCTGTCATCGAAGAGAAGAGAAGTGCCTTGGTAGCCTACTAAGCCTGCCTAAGTCAGCGCTACTTACAGATCCTTCGGGCCGTCCCCTGCAAAGTGCAGCAGAGTGCCAGGCAACGTGTCAACAACTATTGGCTCCAGCTCTGCTCCCAGATACAGACTGCAGCGGATAGAGGCAATGTATGACGGCATCAAGCAGGCCCTCGGCCCAATCCAGAGGAAGACCGCTCCTCTGAAATCTGCCACTAGCGAGGTGATTCAGGACCAGACACTGCAGCTGAAGCGCTGGGTCGAGCACTACTCTGAGCTATATGCCAGGGACAATGTGGTCACCGAAAATGCCCTGAGCGCCATTGAGTGCCTGCCTGTGTTAATGGAGCTCGACAGCGAATCAACCCTCGAAGAACTCAGCGAGGCCCTAGATTCCCTTGCTTCTGGCAAAGCCCCTGGCAAAGATGACATTCCTGCTGAGACCTTAAAGTGCTGCAGAGGTAGCCTGCTCATGGAGCGGCATGCAATTCTCTGCCTCTGCTGGGAAGAAGAAGAGGTGCCACAGGACATGAGGGATGCCAGCATCGTCACGCTGTATAAAAATAAAGGTGACAAGGGCGACTGCAACAATTACCGTGGAATCTTCCTCCTCAGTAATGTCGGAAAGCTGTTTGCTCGAGTCACATTGAAGAGGCTCCAAGTACTTGCAGAGAGAGTTTATCCAGAATCACAATGCGGATTCAGAGCTAACAGTGTTACGGCCCAACTGGGACGTAACCGGGTTCTTTTCTGGTGTTATTAGAATTTGGGAATCCGGCCCCAAGTTAGTAGAGGCTTTCTAGGGATGTTTTCCGTAACGAAAGTTAAATTAAAGGGGGAGGGATACAAATGCTCTGATTTATATATATATATATATATTAACCACCACCTTAAATAAATATATAAACAGTCACACGGTGTTATAAACACACTTTAATGTACAGAGTTGTCTTCCTCTGAAGACACAGGATGCTCCACGGTGCGCACTTTGAGTAGCCCTGGTTCTCTTCTTCGGCCCACGATGAATCCTCTTGGATTCTCTCGGCGAATCTACCCTGGCCACAGGCCAGCCAAATCACAGTCCCACTGGGTGCTGTGTAGGCCACTACACGACCGATACTAGGGTTGCGAGCCCTAGGCAGGAGCCTCATGTGATTCCGCTGATCACTCTCCTCTCTCAGCACCACAGTGGCTAGTCTCTTCCACCAGCCAGCCCCGGATAAGGCGATTCCTGATACTGCCACGTCACAGGCAGGCTAACACTCTCAACAGTGTTCGTCCGGGGGTGACTCACAGCTTCTTCAGCAAACTCCTGGAGAGACCTTGGCTGCCTTGGGTAGACTGATCCATCATCCAATACAGCAGTCCCAGGTCGACTCTGTAATCAGATACGACATTAGTACTGGAACTAGGGAACCTCACTTACAGGCTTAGACACAAACGTCCACCTATCCACTCCATAGATGGTGTTGCTGTCTAAGCGTCACCTCACCAGAGGTCAGCAGCGGCTATGTTACGAGCTGATTAAGACGGGAATCCAGCACCTGTAGCCGGTATATCCCGTCCTCACTAGATGGCGTTGTCCATTTGGAGGGGGTTTCGGGAGCGGACTCACAGATGGCGTTGTCGTCACTGCTCCGTGTTACGACGCTGGACTCGGGTCCGTAACACCTCCCCACCAAAAAGAATTTTGTTTGGGTTTCTATAAAAGAATAAACAAACCAAATTAGTACGTGGGTACAATTCCAAACGGACTCACGTACACTATGAACTGGAGTGGCGAGGATGTTTTGTCCACAGAACTGTCCTAATGAGAAACTCTGACACAGGAAACTTGCAGATGGAAGGCAATGACCTGCCTGATGTGATTTTCCACACCTTCACTGAGATGTCAAGCTGGGGCATAATCTCACGTGCCTCGAGTAAGGATCGGTATAGACGCGATCTGGGGTGAATCGACACTTCCCTGTGTCGTGGCACCGATGATGGCTGGTCACAGACGGCATTTCTTGTACCGGTCCGGTAGTCCTTCAGGGAGACGGGAACCTGGAATACAGGGGTCTGATAATTTAGAGTGACAGCGATAGTTAAATCAGTACTCACAGCATACGCCTCTACTAGGCCCGTACCTAGTCCCAACAGGGCTGTTCGTACATCGAAAATGGTGTCCACTCTACCACCGTCAGGTCGACCAACGTTCCGCATAATGCTGCATCCAGGCTCAGCAATCACGCGGGGGGTGTCAACCTGCCGGAAACAGTCACTCATAATGTCATTTTTCATACCTCCTGTGTCTACTATCACCGTCCAAGTCCCTTCGTTGACTGCAACACTCGCAGTGCAAGTCTCCAATCCCTGGGGTCTCTTTGCGATGTTCATGGGAGCCATCATCTGTCGGGTCGTCCACTGGTCCTTACTGAGAACACACACGAGAACAAAAAATACCGCTAAGAAACATTTGGCTAACTGATAAGTTTCATGAGCCTGTAATGTCCATAGCCGGCTATATCCATTAGCCTGGTTTGGACCGAAGAGGGCACTATAACCTTCGCACATACCTCACATACCTCTGACGTCTGGGGAATTTCTGGCCGGTTCAATGAACGTTGTACCTTGCCATACCGCAAGTACTCAGGTGCCTTCACTCCAGACTCTGGGGTATCCGTGGGTGTTTGTACACGAGGCCTCTCTTCTCGCTCAGTCGCTTCTGCCATCATAACCTCATGCTTCTTGTCGGGAGAAGAATCAGGAGATTCTGCTAGAATGCTTTCGATCTGAGGGTGAGAGGAAGGGTTAAACATGTTAAGTAGTTGTCCGTCTGCCTGTACCTGGATATTACCACTGTCTCCTGTTGTTACCTCAGACCTTATGCCTGCTCCGGCTGGCTCGTCCACAACCTTGAGATGTTTGTAGTCCCAACCTGTCACCAAGTCGTTGGCTAGTATCATGTCAATCCCAGCTATAGGCAGGGTATCAACTACTGCCAACGCACATGTGCCGCTGAAGTAAGGCGAGTCTAGATGTACCGGCACTAAGGGGGCAACATACCGCGTCCTAGGAAACCCAACCAGGACAACCTTTTGTCTCCCGTCCACACTCACTCCCTCGGGTAACGAGTTTCTCACGATCAGGGACTGGGCTGCTCCACTATCTCTGAGCACTACAACTGATCTGCCAGTATGATCACTCGATACATACCCGCCTGAAGTGTGAGGGGGTAAACAATCTTGGTTCTTCCTGACTAGTCATAGACTGGCTTCCTACTGGTGGTGTCACACAGTCCATCAACATCACCTCCCTACGTGGGCCGCTAACTCTTCTGCCTCGGCACATAGCAGCTACATGCCCTTTCTGCCCACAAGTCCAGCACACCATATTCCTTCTCGGACTCCGGTGTTTCGGACTGCTAGGACTAGTCCTTCGGGGGCTACTTGGGGGCGTCTTCATAGCGCTTTGTGGGACGGGTCTCTCCTCTTCCTGACGAGGCTTGCCAAACAGACGTGGGTAATTCCTCGGGACATACTTAGTGGAAGACCTATGTGTCAAGATGTACTCCTCAGCCATAATGGCTGCTGCACTTAAGGTCCCTACATGTTGTTCTTCTAAGTACGTCTTCAGATCTCCAGACAGACAGTCTTTGAAGTCCTCCAATAATATGAGCTGCTCGAGGTCTTCTTTGGTCTCCACCTCCAAGAGGCACACCACTCTTGGAAAAGTCGTTCCTTGATGGTCACGAATTCGGTGAACGTGTGCTCCGAGGTCTTCTTCAGGTTTCTGAACTTCTGCCTATATGCCTCAGGTACCAATTGATACGCCATGAGCACTACCTTCTTCACCTTGTCGTAATCGCAGGAGTCATCAAGGGATAACGTGGAGTAGGCGATTTGGGCCTTGCCAGTCAAGACGGACTGTATCATGAAGGCCCAATTCTCCTTTGGTCATTCCAAAGAGGCCGCAACCTTCTCGAAGGCTGCGAAGAACTTCGACACTTCCTTCTCGTTGAACTTCGGGACCATTTTGATGTTCCTTACTGGATCGAAAATACTTGTGTCCGTTGTTTGCCTCCGACCACCTAATCGCAATACTTCTAGCTCATGTTGTCTCTCTTTTTCCTCTCTGTCTCGTCGTTCTTGCCTGTCTCGTTCTTCTCTCTCTCGTTTCTCTTCTCTTTCTCGCTCTTCTCTTTCTCTTTCTCGTTCTTCTCTCTCTCGTTTCTCTTCTCTTTCTCGTTCTTCTCTCTCTCGTTTCTCTTCTCTTTCTCGTTCTTTTTCTCGCTCTTCTCTTTCTCTTTCTCGTTCTTCTCTTTCTCTTTCTCGTTCTTCTATTTTTCTTTCTCGTTCTTCTCTTTCTCTTTCTCGTTCTTATCTTTCTCTTTCTCGTTCTAATTCTAAACGCCTCATCTCCATTTCTTTATCTTGTCTCTCTCTTTCCATTTCTAATTTCTTCCATTCTATATCGCGATTTATTTCCAAGGCACGCATTTTGACAGTTAGCAAGCTTATATTCAGCTGACCTGCATCGCTTTCAATGTCACTGCCCTTATCTTCCTTTTCAGTGGAAGCTACTTCCTCACTTTATTTTGTAATTTGTGCCTCGCTTTCCTGTTTCTCCTCTGCCTTCAAATGCTTGTAAACCTTGGACAAGATCTCCACACGGGAATCACTGGCACGTATCTTTATCTCCAGAAAGGCACTCACTAATACAAGTTCTGGTTTTCCCAGATATTTCAATCTGGCATGACAGTCCTCCTTGTTCAGAAAGGCCTGAGCATCGTCCAGATCGTCGATGGTCGCTTTTTCTGCCATTGTCACTTAGATGGAGCACTAGCACTTAACACACCGCTTTCACTTTAGCACTTAACGCACCGAGCACTGTACTATGCCAATATTGCACTTTATCGCACCTAACACCGCACTTGCCAATATTGCACGTAATCACACCGGGCACCGCACTGTACAATATTGCACTGAATCACACCGAGCACCGCACAGGACGTATAACGTCCTAATAGTTATGAACAGGGGGAATTATTTACAAGGGATTGTGCTACATCACCACCCCTGTCAAACATACTTGACAAGGGGTCGGAACCCGCTGGGGATACAAATTATGTTACGGCCCTACTGGGGCGTAACCGGGTTCTTTTCTGGTGTTATTAGAATTTGGGAATCCAGCCCCAAGTTAGTAGAGGCTTTCAAGAGATGTGTTCCGTAACGCAAGTTAAATTAAAGGGGGAGGGATACAAATGCTCTGATTTATATATATATTAACCACCACCATAAATAAATATATAAACAGTCACACGGGGTTATAAACACACTTTAATGTACAGAGTTGTCTTCCTCTGAAGACACAGGATGCTCCACGGTGCGCACTTTGAGTAGCCCTGGTTCTCTTCTTCGGCCCACGATGAATCCTCTTGGATTCTCTCGGCGAATCTACCCTGGCCACAGGCCAGCCAAATCACAGTCCCACTGGGTGCTCCGTTGTGGAGGCCTTCAACCACAATCCAGCCTGTAGCTGGCAGCTTCCGAGCCCAAGGCAGGAGCCTCGTGTGATTCCGCTGATCCTTCTCCTCTCTCAGCACCACAGTGGCTAGTCTCTTCCACCAGCCAGCCCCGGATAAGGCTATTCCTGATACTGCCACGTCACAGGCAGGCTAACACTCTCAGCAGTGTTCGTCCGGGGTGACTCACAGTTTCTTCAGCAAACTCGTGGAGAGACCTTGGCTGCCTTGGGTAGACTGATCCATCATCCAATACAGCAGTCCCAGGTCGACTCTGTAATCAGATACGTCATTAGTACTGGAACTAGGGAACCTCACTTAAAGGCTTAGACACAAACGTCCACCTATCCACTCCATAGATGGCGTTGCTGTCTAAGCGCCACCTCACCAGAGGTCAGCAGCGCCTATGTTACGAGCTGATTAAGACGGGAATCCAGCACCTGTGGCCGGTATATCCCGTCCTCACTAGATGGCGTTGTCCATTTGGAGGGTGTTTCGGGAGCGGACTCTCAGATGGCGTTGTCGTCACTGCTCCGTGTTACGATGCTGGACTCGGGTCCGTAACAAACAGGTCCACCATCGACATGGTCTTTTCCCTCAGACAACTGCAGGAGAAATGCAGGGAACAGAAGCAGCCACTCTTCGTAGCCTTCATAGATCTGACGAAGCCCTTTTACCTCGTCAGCAGGGATGGCCTGTTCAAGATCCTCCCCAAGATCGGATGCCCACCCAGGCTCCTCAGCATCATCAGATCTTTCCATGAGAACATGAAGGGCACCGTGGTCTTTCATGGTTTAACATCAGACGCCTTTGACATACGAAGTGGAGTAAAGTGGGGGCTGCGTCCTGGCTCTAACCCTATTCGGGATTTTCTTCGCAGTTATGCTGCAGCACGCCTTCGGATCTGCCGAAGGCGTGCCGTGGAGGGAAGGTATCTACCTCCGGGACAGGTCGGATGGAAAGCTCTTTAACCTCGCCAGGCTGAGAGCCAAGACGAAGGTTAGGCTGAGGTGTCTGCGTGACTTCCTTTTTGCCGACGAGGCAGCAGTCACTGCCCGCTCAGCCGAAGACCTCCAACAGCTCATGACCCCGCTTCAGCGAGGCCTGTCAGGCTTTCGGACTCACCATCAGCCTGAAGAAAACATAGATCATGGGACAAGGAGTGGACTCCCCACCTGACATCGGCATCTCCGATTCCAAACTGGAAGTTGTTCATGACTTATTGTACCTGGGCTCCACAATCTCTGACTCCCTCTTTCTCTTGATATGGAGCTAAACAAACGCATCGGTAAGGCATCTACTACCATGTCCAGACTGACAAAGAGAGTGTAGGCCAACTATAAGCTGACTGAGAATACAAAGATTCAGGTTTACAGAGCCTGTGTCCTGAGCACTCTCCTTTATGACAGTGAGTCTTGGACACTCCATGCCCATCAGGAAAGACAGCTGAATGCGTACTACATGCGCTGCCATCGACACATCTTGGACATCACCTGGCAGGACAACGTGACAAACAACAACGTCCTGGGGAGAGCAAAAATCACCAGCATGTACGCAATGCTGAAACAGAGACGAATGCGCTGGCTCGGGCACGTTGTGTGAATGGGCAACGGCAGGATCCCCATGGATCTCCTGTATGGAGAACTGACGCAGGGAAAGTATCAAACAGGCAAGCCCCAGCTACGGTACACAGACGTATGCAAGACGGACCTGAAAACCATGGACGTCGATCTTGCTATGTGGGAAACACTGGCCGCAGACCGTTCAGCCTGGGGACAGTCTGTTCAAAGAGGTCTCTCCAATTTCGAGGAGATACTGGCCAAGAAATCGGAGGCAAAGAGACAGAGAAGGAAAACCTGTCGCCAGGAAGACAGACCAGAATCGGACTTCGTTTGTGGTCAGTGTGGGATAGACTGCCATTCTCGGATTGGCGACGCTGCACCAGGATTGACCACCAGGGTGCAACTCCATAGTGTCCCGAGACTGAAGGATGCCTACTACTATATATTATAGTGCCCCAATTCCGCTTTGGGAACCTGCCTGGACCATCGGGCCCTACGTATTGGTGCTCTGCGCCTTGCCGCCCCAATCTTCACAGAACACAGGTGTATTTGCGGTAATGCATGGGCGGACCAATACGGCAGCCATTGTCTCATCTGCCTTAAGACACAAGGAAAGACTGCCAGACATGAAGCAGTCAATAACATCAAGAGAAGTTTGGCTACAGCTGGGTGTCCAGCACAAAGGGAACCTCAGTTGTGCAGACCTGACAAAAGCAAAAAACGCTTAAATGGAGTCACCCTGCAGCCATGGAGGAAAGGAAAACAGGTCGTATGGAATTACACGTGTGCATCTACATTGGCTGAAACCTATCTACCTTACAGCACAGTTGAGGGAGGTGGGGCAGCCACGTTCAGGGGGACCCAGAAAACCAACAAGTTCAGAGACGTAGAATGTTGCTACAGGTTCGTGCCGATAGGCTCTGAGACTCTGGGCACCTGGGGGAAATGTTCACGTATTTTCTTAAAGGAGGTGGGCGCATAACTCATTGGGAAAACTAAAGACTCACGAGCGGCCAGTTTCCCGTTCCAGCCCATCAGTGTCGAAATTCAGAGGGGAAATGTGTGCTGTATCCTGGGTACGCACCCAACCTCCGAGGAGCTAGAGGTCTTCGTACACTGATTGTTATTTTGTTATATATGTGTGTGTATTCTCTGAAAACTGAAAACTATATATATATATATATATATATATATATATATATATATATATATATATATATATATATATATATATATATATATATATATATATATATATATATATATATTGGTAGCAGTCTTTCCTGTAGACATATATTATTAAATATGACCGAAAAAGTAAGATTAATAATTCTAACACGAATTTTCTCAATCTTTCGTACATTTCTTTTCACTGTTGGAGGTAAATCAAAAATCAATTCTCTAAAATTCATTTTTATTTCTAGTCTGACGCGACACGAGCGCGTTTCGTAAAACTTATTACATTTTCAAAGACTTTAGTTTACAAATACACAACTGAATAGAACTTACGCATCTCCGATTTTATATCTACATTTGAGTGAGGTGGCATTAATAGGGTATTAATTTCATCAACACAAGACAGAACACGAAACAATGGGTATTGAATAGAAGTGTTTGTAGAAAGCCTATTGGTCCATATTTCTTGATGCTTCTATATTGGAGCGGAGTCTTGAGGTGGGTAGAATATAATTGTGCATTAATTGGCTGTTGATTGCTGGTGTTGACTTCTTGATGTGTAGTGCCTCGCAAACGTCAAGCCGCCTGCTATCGCTGTATCTATCGATGATTTCTGTGTTGTTTACTAGGATTTCTCTGGCGATGGTTTGTTTGTGGGAAGAGATTATATGTTCCTTAATGGAGCCCTGTTGCTTATGCATCGTTAAACGCCTAGAAAGAGATGTTGTTGTCTTGCCTATATATGGGTTTTTTGGAGCTTACAGTCCCCAAGAGGGCATTTGAAGGCATAGACGACGTTAGTCTCTTTTAAAGCGTTCTGTTTTGTGTCTGGAGAGTTTCTCATGAGTAGGCTGGCCGTTTTTCTGGTTTTATAGTAAATCGTCAGTTGTATCCTTTGATTTTTGTCTGTAGGGATAACGTTTCTATTAACAATATCTTTCAGGACCCTTTCCTCCGTTTTATGAGCTGTGGAAAAGAAGTTCCTGTAAAATAGTTTAATAGGGGGTATAGGTGTTGTGTTAGTTGTCTCTTCAGAGGTTGCATGGCGTTTCACTTTCCTTCTTATGATGTCTTCGACGAAACCATTGGAGAAGCCGTTGTTGACTAGGACCTGCCTTACCCTACAGAGTTCTTCGTCGACTTGCTTCCATTCTGAGCTGTGGCTGAGAGCACGGTCGACATATGCGTTAACAACACTCCTCTTGTACCTGTCTGGGCAGTCGCTGTTGGCATTTAGGCACATTCCTATGTTTGTTTCCTTAGTGTAGACTGCAGTGTGGAAACCTCCGTCCTTTTCCATGACTGTTACATCTAGAAAGGGCAGCTTCCCATCCTCTTCCATCTCGTAAGTGAAACGCAGCACGAAACTCTGCTCAAATGCCTCCTTCAGCTCCTGCAGATGTCTGACATCAGGTACCTGTGTAAAAATGTCGTCAACATACCTGCAGTATATGGCCGGTTTCAAGTTCATGTCGACTAAGACTTTTTGCTCGATGGTACCCATGTAGAAGTTTGCAAACAGGACACTTTGGGAAGAACCCATGGCGACCCCATCTACTTGCTTATACATGTGCCCATCCGGGCTCAAGAAGGGTGCCTCTTTAGTACAAGCTTGGAGTAGTTTCCTCAGAATATTTTCTGGTATGTCAAGAGGAGTACAGGCAGAATCACGATACACTCTGTCGGCTATCATTCCGATTGTCTCGTCCACAGGTACGTTGGTAAACAGCGACTCTACGTCCAACGAGGCTCTTATCCCTGTGGCCCGTGTGCCCCGCAGTAAGTCAACAAATACCTTTGGAAACTTCAGGCTGAAGGCGCAAGGAACATAAGGAGTCAGCAGGCCGTTGAGTCGCTTCGCCAGTCTGTACGTGGGTGTGGGTATCTGGCTAATGATTGGCCGAAGTGGGTTTCCAGGCTTGTGCGTCTTGACATTTCCATACGCATATCCAGGTTTATATTCCCCAATGATCTTTGGCAGGTGGAGTCCAGATTTCTTGGCGTTCACAGTTTCGATCAGTTTGTTGACCTTTGCTTTTAATTCGGCTGTAGTGTCCTTCGTTACCCTTTGGAACTTAGTTTGGTTAGAGAGTATGATGTTCATTTTCGCCAGATATTCGTCTTTTTTAAGAATGACATATATTGGCGACTTGTCACCTCTCCTGACAACTATCTCCTTGTTCTCACGAAGGCTTTTAGCTGCCGCTTTAAGCTCGGGGGACAGTATGGTGCTTCTGTAGTTGCCTCGATTCTTTCCTCCTTCTGCAATAAGTTCTGCTTGTAAGGTATCTTTGGTAGTGACCTTCTTTTGTGTCTCGAGGTCGAATATGTCGTCCAACAGAATTTCCAACTCTACTTTCCAAGCAGAACTTATTGCAGAAGGAGGAAAGAATCGAGGCAACTACAGAAGCACCATACTGTCCCCGATAGATACAGCTATCGCTGTATCTATCGATGATTTCCGTGTTTTTTGTTAAGACTTCTCTGGTGAAGGTCTAGTTGTGGGAAGAGATTATATGTTCCTTAATGGAGCCCTGTTGCTTATGCATCGTTAATCGCCTGGAAAGAGATGTTGTTGTCTTGCCTATATACTGAATTCATTGAGACTTACAGTCCCCAAGTGGGCATTTGAAGGCATAGACGACATTGGTCTCTTTTAAAGCGTTCTGCTTTGAGTCTGGAGAGTTTCTCATGAGTAGGTTGGCCGTTTTCTTGGGTTTATTGTAAATCGTTAATTGTATCTTCTGATTTTTGTCTGTAGGGATAACGTTTCTATTAACAATATCTTTCAGGACCCTTTCCTCCGTTTTATGAACTGTGGAAAAGAAGCTTCTGTAAAATAGTCTAATAGGGGGTACAGGTGTTGTGTTAGTTGTCTCTTCAGAGGTTGCATGGCGTTTCACTTTCCTTCTTATGATGTCTTCAACGAAACCATTGGAGAAGCCGTTGTTGACTAGGACCTGCCTTACCCTACAGAGTTCTTCATCGACTTGCTTCCATCCTGAGCTGTGGCTGAGAGCACGATCGACATAAGCGTTAACGACACTCCTCTTGTACCTGTTTGGGCAGTCACTGTTGGCATTGAGGCACATTCCTATGTTCGTTTCCTTGGTCCCCAGGACTATATGCAACTGAAAACTCACACCCCAGAAGTAACTCGAACCCATACTGCCAGGAGCACTCTGCTGGCATACAGGATCCCTGAACTGCTCGACCAACACGACCGGACAAAAGAGGATGGTGGCCAAGGCTATTTCTATCCCCACGCCGGCACTCAGTTGGTAATCTTGGGCCTGGTATTTTATCAAATCACCTCGTTCTTTGGGGCACACGTGAGGAACGCAAATGCAAACATGCCTGAATGGTCCCCAGGACTATATGCAACTGAAAACTCACACCCCAGAAGTGACTCGAACCCATACTGCCAGGAGCACTCTGCTGGCATAAAGGATCCCTTAACCGCTCGACCAACACGACCGAACAAAAGAGGATGGTAGCCGAGGCTACCACCGAGTGTCGGTGGGGAGGATGGAAATAGCCTGGGCTACCATCCTCTTTTGTCCGGTCGAGTTGGTCGAGCGGTTAAGGGATCCTTTATGCCAGCAGAGTGCTCCTGGCAGTATGGGTTCGAGTCACTTCTGGGGTGTGAGTTTTCAGTTGTTATATATATATATATATATATATATATATATATATATATATATATATATATATATATATATATATATATATATATATTTTTCAGTTTTCAGAGAATACACACACATATATAACAAAATAACAATCAGTGTTCGAAGACCTCTAGCTCCTCGGAGGTTGGGTGCGTACCCAGGATACAGCACACATTTCCCTTCTTAATTTCGACACTGATGGGCTGGAACGGGAAACTGGCCGCTCGTGAGTCTTTAGTTTTCTTAATGAGTTATGCGCCCACCTCCTTTAAGAAAATACGTGAACATTTACCCCAGGCGCCCAGAGTCTCAGAGTCTATCGGCACGAACCTGTAGCAACATTCTACGTCTCTGTACTTGTTGGTTTTCTGGGTCTCCCTGAACGTGGCTGCCCCACCTCCCTCAACTGTGCTGTAAGGTAGATAGGTTTCAGCCAATGTAGATGCACACGTGTAATTCCATACGACCTGTTTTCCTTTCCTTAATGGCTGCAGGGTGACTCCATTGAAGCGTTTTTGGCTTTTGTCAGGTCTGCACAACTGAGGTTCCCTTTGTGCTGGACACCCAGCTGAAGCCAAACTTTTCTTGATGTTATTGACTGCTTCATGTCTGGCAATCTTTCCTTGTGTCTTAAGACAGATGAGACAATGGCTGCCGTATTGGTCTGCCCATGCATTGCCGCAAATACACCTGTGTTCTGTGAAGATTGGGGCGGCAAGGCGCAGAGCACCAATACGTAGGGCCCGATGGTCCAGGCGGGTTCCCAAAGCGGAATTGGGGCACTATAATATATAGTAGTAGGCATCCTTCAGTCTCGGGAGACTATGGAGTTGCACCCTGGTGGTCAATCCTGGTGCAGCGTCTGGTGTGACTGATGAAGCCAATCCGAGAATGGCAGTCTATCCCACACTGAGCACAAACGAAGTCCGATTCTGGTCTGTCTTCCTGACTACCGGCTTTCCTTCTCTGTCTCTTTGCCTCCGATTTCTTGACCAGTATCTCCTCGAACTTGGAGAGACCTCTTTGAACAGACTGCCCCCAGGCTGAACGGTCTGCGGCCAGTGTTTCCCACATAGCAAGATCGACGTCCATGGTTTTCAGGTCCGTCTTGCATACGTCTGTGTACCGTAGCTGGGGCTTGCCTGTTTGATACTTTCCCTGCGTCAGTTCTCCATACAGGAGATCCTTGGGGATCCTGCCGTTGCCCATTCACACAACGTGCCCGAGCCAGCGCATTCGTCTCTGTTTCAGCATTGCGTACATGCTGGTGATTTTTGCTCTCCCCAGGACGTTGTTGTTTGTCACCTTGTCCTCCCAGGTGATGTCCAAGATGTGTCGATGGCAGCGCATGTGGTAGACATTCAGCTGTCTTTCCTGATGGGCATGGAGTGTCCAAGACTCACTGCCATAAAGGAGAGTGCTCAGGACACAGGCTCTGTAAACCTGAATCTTTGTATACTCAGTCAGCTTATTGTTGGCCCACACTCTCTTTGTCAGTCTGGACATGGTAGTAGATGCCTTGCCGATGCGTTTGTTTAGCTCCGTATCAAGAGAGAGGGAGTCAGAGATTGTGGAGCCCAGGTACAATAAGTCATGAACAACTTCCAGTTTGGAATCGGAGATGCCGATGTCAGGTGGGGAGTCCACTCCTTGTCCCATGATCTATGTTTTCTTCAGGCTGATGGTGAGTCCGAAAGCCTGACAGGCCTCGCTGAAGCGGGGTCATGAGCTGTTGGAGGTCTTCGGCTGAGCGGGCAGTGACTGCTGCCTCGTCGGCAAAAAGGAAGTCACGCAGACACCTCAGCCTAACCTTCGTCTTGGCTCTCAGCCTGGCGAGGTTAAAGAGCTTTCCATCCGACCTGTCCCGGAGGTAGATACCTTCCCTCCACGGCACGCCTTCGGCAGATCCGAAGGCGTGCTGCAGCATAACTGTGAAGAAAATCCCGAATAGGGTTAGAGCCAGGACGCAGCCTCGCTTTACTCCACTTCGTATGTCAAAGGCGTCTGATGTTAAACCATCAAAGAGCACGGTGCCCTTCATGTTCTCATGGAAAGATCTGACGATGCTTAGGAGCCTGGGTGGGCATCCGATCTTGGGGAGGATCTTGAACAGGCCATCCCTGCTGACGAGGTCAAAGGGCTTCGTCAGATCTATGAAGGCTACGAAGAGTGGCTGCTTCTGTTCCCTGCATTTCTCCTGCAGTTGTCTGAGGGAAAAGACCATGTCGATGGTGGACCTGTTTGTTACGGACCCGAGTCCAGCGTCGTAACACGGAGCAGTGACGACAACGCCATCTGAGAGTCCGCTCCCGAAACCCCCTCCAAATGGACAACGCCCTCTAGTGAGGACGGGATATACCGGCCACAGGTGCTGGATTCCCATCTTATTCAGCTCGTAACATAGCCGCTGCTGACCTCTGGTGAGGTGGCTCTTAGACAGCAACACCATCTATGGAGTGGATAGGTGGACGTTTGTGTCTAAGCCTGTAAGTGAGGTTCCCTAGTTCCAGTACTAATGACGTATCTGATTACAGAGTCGACCTGGGACTGCTGTATTGGATGATGGATCAGTCTACCCAAGGCAGCAAAGGTCTCTCCACGAGTTTGCTGAAGAAGCTGTGAGTCACCCCCGGACGAACACTGCTGAGAGTGTTAGCCTGCCTGTGACGTGGCAGTATCAGGAATTGCCTTATCCGGGGCTGGCTGGTGGAAGAGACTAGGCACTGTGGTGCTGAGAGAGGAGAGTGATCAGCGGAATCACATGAGGCTCCTGCCTAGGGCTCGCAACCCTAGTATCGGTCGTGTAGTGGCCTACACAGCGGAGCTGATCAGAACCTGCCAGCTACAGGCTGGATTGTGGTTGAAGGCCTCCACGACGGAGCACCCAGTGGGACTGTGATTTGGCTGGCCTGTGGCCAGGGTAGATTCGCTGAGAGAATCCAAGAGGATTCATCGTGGGCCGAAGAAGAGAACCAGGGCTACTCAAAGTGCGCACCGTGGAGCATCCTGTGTCTTCAGAGGAAGACAACTCTGCACATTAAAGTGTGTTTATAACCCCGTGTGACTGTTTATATATTTATTTATGGTGGTGGTTAATATATATATATATATATATATATATATATATATATATATATATATATATATATATATATATATATATATAAATCAGAGCATTTGTATCCCTCCCCCTTTAATTTAACTTGCGTTACGGAACACATCCCTTGAAAGCCTCTACTAACTTGGGGCCGGATTCCCAAATTCTAATAACACCAGAAAAGAACCCGGTTATGCCCCAGTAGGGCCGTAACATAATTTGTATCCCCAGCGGGATCCGACCCCTTGTCAAGTATGTTTGACAGGGGTGGTGATGTAGCGCAATCCCTTGTAAATAATTCCCCCTGTTCATAACTATTAGGACGTTATACGTCCTGTGCGGTGCTCAGTGTGATTCAGTGCAATATTGTAGAGTGTGGTGCTCGCTGTGATTAAGTGCAATATTGCTTAGTGCGGTGCCCGGTGTGATTACGTGCAATATTGGCAAGTGCGGTGTTAGGTGCGATAAAGTGCAATATTGGCGTAGTACAGTGCTCGGTGCGTTAAGTGCTAAAGTGAAAGCGGTGTGTTAAGTGCTAGTGCTCCATCTAAGTGACAATGGCAGAAAAAGCGACTATCGACGATCTGGACAATGCTCAGGCCTTTCTGAACGAGGAGGACTGTCTTGAATGCACCAAATGCACCACCCCCTGTGTTACACCTGGTCCATGCACCACCCTTGTGTTACACCTGGTAAATGCACCACCCCCTGTGTTACACCTGGCCCATGTACCACCCTCTGTGTTACACCTGGACCATGTACCACCCCCTGTGTTACACCTGGTCCATGTACTACCCCCTGTGTTACACCTGGTCCATTTACCACCCACTGTGTTACACCTGGTCCATGTACCTCTCCCTGTGTTACACCTGGTCCATGCACCATCCCCTGTGTTACACCTGGTTCATGTACCACCCCCTGTGTTACAACTGGTCCATGCACCATCCCCTGTGTTACACCTGGTCCATGTACCACCCCCTGTGTTACATCTGGTCCATGTACTACCCCCTGTGTTACACCTGGTCCATTTACCACCCACTGTGTTACACCTGGTCCATGTACCTCCCCCTGTGTTAAACCTGGTCCATGTACTACCCCCTGTGTTACGACATGACACCCGACACGAAGGTGTCGTGGAGGCCTTCAACCACAATCCAGCCTGTAGCTAGCAGGTACCGATCAGCTCCGCTGTATAGGCCACTCCACGACCGATACTAGGGTTGCGAGCCCTAGCTAGGAGTCTCGTGTGACTCGCTAGTCACTCTCCTCATACAGCACCACAGTGGGTAGTCTCTTCCACCAGCCAGCCCCGGATAAGGCGATTCCCGACACTGCCACTCCTCAGGCAGGCTATTATACTCTCAACAGAGTTCGTCCTGGGCTGCCTTGGGTAGACTGATCCATTGTCCAACACAGCAGTCCCAGGTCGACTCTGCAAGCAGACACGTCATTAGTATACTGGGACACTACCTGGGACCACTAGGAAACATCACTTACTAGCTTAGACACAAACGTCCAACTCTTCACTCTATAGATGGCGTTCACTGTCTAAGCACCACCTCACCAGAGGTCAGCAGCGGCTACGTCATGAGCTGACTAGGACAGGCATCCAGCACTAATTGCCGGCATCCCCCGTCCTCACTAGATGGCGTTGTCCTTGGTGTGGGGTTATCCGCAGTCGACTCACAGATAGCGCGAACTTCGTGGCTCCGTGCTCAGGCAAGGAAGTTTGGTTCGTTACAGTGTAACACAGAGGGTGGTGCATGGACTCAGGGTTAACACTGGGACTGGTACATAGACCAGGTGAAAAACCGGAGGTGGTTCTTTTACCATGTGTAACACAGTGAGTGGTACATGTACCAGGTGTAACACAGTGGGTGGTACATGGACCAGGTGTAACAAAGGGGGGTGGTACAGGGACCAGGTGTAACTCTGGGGGGTAGTACATGGACCAGGAGAAACACAGGGGGTTTTGCATGGACCAGGTGTAACACAGTAGGTGGTGTATAAACCAGGTGTAACACAGAGGGTGGTGTATAGACCAGTTGTAACACAGAGGGTGGTACATTGACCAGGTGTATCACAGAGGCGTGATACAATCACCAGGTGTAACACAAGGGGTGGCACGAGGACCAGGTGTAACACAGTGGGTTGTGCATGGACCAGGTATAACATGGGGGGATGTGCATAGACCATGTGTAACACAGAGGGTGGTGCATGGACCAGGTGTAACACAGAGGTGTGGTACACGGACCAGGTGTAACACAGGGGGGTGGTACATGGACCATGTGTAACACAGAGGGTGGTGCATGGACCAGGTGTAACACACGGGGTGGCTCATGGACCAGGTGTAACACAAGGGGTGGTGCATGGACCAAGTGTAACAGAGTGGGTGGTTCATATACCAGGTGTAGCCTTGGTGATGGTACATGGACCAGGTGTAACACAGTGGGTGGTATATGGACCAGGTGTAACAGAGAGGGTGATACATGGACCAGGTGTAACACAGGGGGTGGTACATACACCAGGTGTACCAACACGAGGGTGGACAGCGTCAGTTTACCGACCACTCCAACACTCAGCAATTGAGGCAAGTAAGTAAGTAATTATCAAAAGAAGGCACCAAACCGGGAAGGCTATGTAGCACCATCAAATACGCAAAATAATCAGAGGGCGCTAAATATCACCAAGGATGCCAATACGAGAGCAAAAACGCATAAGGCGAACGATATCAAAAGTATCCGAGTCACCAAGAATTCTATCGAGGGACAGGTGACCGCGAGGGGCGGTCGGAAAGCAAGACACACGCTCGTCCTGGAAGTCAGGACATTCAAGAAGGACATGCACGACCGTAAGAGGGACAATGCAACTAGGACAATAAGGAGCAGGGCGGCGCTCCATCAAGTGACCATGGGTTAAGCGAGTATGGCCAATACGCAACCTCGCTAGAGCTGTTTCCCACCGCCGGTTACGGTGGAAGGAGGACGGCCACGAGGAAACACAACATTTAAGAGTACGTAGCTTGTTACCAGTAACAGACAACCAAGAAGCCTGCCAACGGGTAAGGACTGAGGAATGGATAACCGGGTAAAAGTCGGAATACGGAATGCCTTTACGAGAGATGGGACAAGAGCGGACAGCTTCCTTAGCGGCAGCATCCGCACGCTCATTTAAAGACACGCCAATATGGCTGGGAACCCAACAAAACTCAACCGACTTAAATTTACTGTGAACGAGAAACAGCCAATGCTGGATCTCGACAACTACCGGATGAACTGGATTAAAGCACCCGAGAGCCATGAGGGCACTACGAGAGTCAACAACAACCACAAAGGAAGACTGACAACGAGAAAGCAGGAGACGAAGAGCATAGAGAATAGCATAAAGTTCCGCTGTAAAGATGCTAGTCTCCGGAGGCAAGCAACACATATAAGTGCGATCAGGAAAAACAACAGAGTAGCCAACACCGTCCGCTGACTTAGACCCATCGGTGAAGACAGAAACGGAGCGGGAGTGAGAAGAAAAGTGCTCGAGGAAAAGGCGTTTTAGAACTGTAGGAGGGGTAAAAGCTTTAGTGATACGAGTCAAGGATGTACAAAACCGCGGAAGAGGGACCCTCCACGGGGGCAAAGAAGGAACAACACGAGGAGAAACATCAGAAATACGAACGGAAAGAGAATCCTGCAGGCGAGATAACCGGACAGAAAGAGGGAGGTGGTGAAGAGGAACAGGAACCGCAGGAGGGGTAAAAGTTAAAGCACGACAGAGACGAGAGGAAGGATGTTGCAAGGAACGCGCAAGATAGCGAAGACAGTAGCGATCACGGCGGTCCTGGAGAGACAGGAAGCCAGTGTCAACATACAAGCTAAGGACGGGAGTCGAACGAAAGGCACCAGAACTGAGGCGCAACCCAGTATGGTGCAAAGCATCAAGACGGCGAAGAGTAGAAGGAGAAGCAGACGAGTAAGCAGGGCAACCATAATCGAGCTTAGACAGGACGAGAGAGGAATGTAAAGCAAGGAGAGTGCGCCTATCTGCCCCCCAAGAAGTATGGGACAAGACCCGAAGGAGGGTAAGGGACTTAGAGCACTCAACACGGAGGTAAGAGATATGGGGAGACCAAGACAAACGAGTGTCAAGGAATAACCCCAAAAGCTTCGCGGAATCTTTGTATTCAAGGGGATGACCATAAAGTGACAAAGAGGGACGAAGAACAACCCGTTTCCGCGTAAAAGTCATGGCACAAGTCTTAGAAGTAGAGAACTTGAAGCCATGACCTGTGGCCCAAGACGACACGGCATCAATCGCAAGTTGAAGCCGGCGTTGAAGGAGAGGCGAATCATCACCCTGACAACAAAGGGTAAGATCATCGACATAGAGAGCGGAGAAGACACCAGAAGGAAGAGAGGAAAGAAGACCATTGAGGGCAACCAGAAAAAGAGTAGTGCTCAGAACACTACCCTGGGGCACACCTTCGTATTGCTGAAAAGAGGGAGAGAGAGCGGTACCAAGGCGCACCCGAAAGGAACGACGAGAGAGGAAGCTGCGGAGAAAGAGAGGGAGATGACCACGAAGGCCAAAAGAATGAAGTTGAGATAGGATATGATAACGCCAAGTGGTGTCGTAAGCCTTTTCTAGGTCAAAAAGGACGGCAACAACGGAGGTCTTCGCAGCAAAAGCAGTACGTACATAGACCTCCAAGTTCACCAGGACATCTGTCGTGCTGCGGCACTTGCGGAAACCAAATTGAGAAGGGGAGAGGAGGTGATGGTGTTCCAGGAACCACATCAGACGAACGTTAACCATACGTTCAAAGAGTTTGCAGACACAACTTGTGAGAGCAATAGGGCGAAAGTCCTTAGGGGAAGTACCCAGAGACCCCGGTTTGCGAACAGGGAGGACAACGGCATCGAGCCAGTCCTCAGGGACTGACGACGACTCCCAGATCCGATTATACAGACTCAGTAAATACTGAGACGTGCTCGGAGGGAGATGGCGAAGCATCTCATAATGAATACCATCGGAGCCCGCCGCCGTAGAACCGCAGAGGGCCAGGGCAGAACGAAGTTCAGAGAGAGAGAAGGGATCATTATAGGGAAGCTGAAGATGAGTGCAGAAATCTAAAGGACGAGACTCAAGGACAGGTTTACGAAGAAGGAAAGATTGGGGAAGATGAAGACCAGAGCTAACAGAAGAAAAGTGGGAACCCAGTTCGGAAGCGACCTGCAACGGGTCCGCCACAAGAGTATCATGGAGGTGAAGGACCGGTGAAACATCGGGAACGAACTTACCCGCTATCTTGCGGATACGCTTCCAGATCTGGGCCAGAGGGGATTCGGACGTAATTGTCGAGACATAAGATGCCCAACATTCACGTTTAGCCGTACGGATGGCCCTACGGGCCACCGCACTCGCTTTCCGAAAGAAAAGAAAAGAATCGGTCGTCTGCCTACGGCGGTGCTTCTTCCAGGCTGCACGCTTACAGCGGACAGCCCGAGCACAGTCCGCATTCCACCAGGGAACGCACTTCCGTGGACCCCGAGAGGAAGAGCGAGGAATAGAGCGGAGGGCAGCGTCGAAGACAGTGTCATGAAAAAGGAGGAGAGCGCGAGAGAGGGGCAGAAGGGAGAGGTCAGAGAGAGTAGCACTGAGGGAAAATAGGGTCCAGTCCGCCTTAGCAAACTGCCACCTAGGGAAAGAGAGGGAAGGGCGAAAAGAGAAAAAGGAAACAAGGATGGGGAAATGATCACTTCCATGGAGGTCATCAAGAACCTGCCATGTGAAATCTAAGTAAAGAGAAGAAGAGCAGAGAGAAAGATCAAGACAAGAAAGGGTGCGAGTTCGAGAGTCCAAATGAGTGGGCTCACCAGAATTCAGAAGAGACAGGGAAGAAGAGAGGAGAAACGGCTCAAGGAGGCGACCCCGGGTATTCGTCAGAACGTCACCCCAAAGAGAATGACGACAATTGAAGTCACCCAGCAGGAGCACAGGCTCCGGCAAGGAGTCTAGGAGGTGTTTCAAATCAGGAAGAGAGAGCGGGACACTCGGGGGGAGATAAATGGAACAAACTGTGTACCATTTCCCCACAAAGATACGAGCAGCAGAACAATGGAGAGGCGAAGGAAAAAGTAAAGGAACAAAGGGAACATCAGCCCGAATCAAGAGAGCAGAAGAATTAGAAGCCCCAGCAATGGCTGGGGGGGGGGAGAGAAAGGAATAGCCACGAAAACGACCAGGACGAGCACCAAGCATCGGCTCCTGGAGACAGATACAAAGGGGCGAAAACCGCGAAACCAGAAGTTGGAGTTCGAGGAAATTGGCGTAATAACCTCGAACGTTCCATTGAAGAATGGACAACGACGAGAAGAGAAAGGACAAAAACAGAGAACAAGGAAGAAACAAAGGCGAAAGACCAACAGAGCACGTTAAAGAATATCAGGGTCGGGATCAGGGTCAGCAAAGTCAGGGTTAGGGGGCATGGGTAAACTGAGCAAAGACGGAGGGAAGGAAACGGGAGAACAGATCAGAGGTGGGCGGGCAGGGTCCGGAGGAGGAGGAGGAGGAGGAGGAGACAACGGAGAGGAGCAGTCAAGGACAGCAGCAGGAAGAGGGGGAGTAGAAAGAGAGGAGCGCACCCCAGCAAGAGCAGCAACCGAAAGGGAAGCAGGGGCCAAAGAAACCTCCATGGCAGGAACAGGGGGCGCAAGCACTGAAACGGGAGGGGAAGGAGCAACAGAGCCAGAAGGAGGAGCTGAGGAAGAAAGCGAAGCCTTCTTACCCGCCGGGGAAGAGGAAGGAGAGGAGCCAGGCTTACGCTTCTGACTTAAAGAGACCGGTGTCCCAGCAACTACGTACCGGGCAACGGATTCCAGTGTCTCAACAGGAGAAGCCGAACGAGAGCACACACGACGGCCGTTAGGAGAGCGATGGACATCCGCCCGCACCGACAGGCGGCGGGGAGAGCCGATAGATGGAGGAAGAGGATGGGAAGGAGGATCGGAGGGGGACGAGGAAGGAGACACAGAAGACACGACAGACCGGGTAGAAGGAAGGGGAACCCCAGACAGAGGACCAGGAGGAGGATCCTTCGGGAGAGAACCCAAAGGGACAGAGGAGGGGGCAGTGGGCGCATCAGGGTCCAAGGCCTGGAAACGGTTGTGAGTCTGAGGAAGGCGGGAAGGACGAGGAGAGGAAGAGCGCAACACGCGAGCATAAGAGATATTAGCATAAGGCGGGAGCCGGCGAACCTGGCGCCTCGCCTCAGGAAAAGATAAACGCTCCCGGTGCTTCAAGTTGAGGACGGCTGCCTCAAGCTTGTAATGGACACACGCACGGGAGAAGGTAGGATGGGCCTCACCGCAGTTGAGGCAACGAGCCTGGGGAGAAGCGCACTCCGACTTAGAGTGACCTTCGCCACCACACAAAGGACAGAGAGAGACAGTCCCGGAGCAGCGGAGGGCACCATGCCCAAACCTCCAGCACTTGTTGCAGAGCCGAGGAGAAGGAATGTACTCCTGGACAGAGCACCTGGCACCAGCAAGAATGACAGAGGGTGGAAGGGTCCTACCATCAAAGGTAATCTTCACAACCCGGAGGGGTTGACGGCGACTACCACGAGGGGGACGAGTAAACGTGTCCACCTGGAGAATAGAATGGCCCTGGGCAGCGAGGATATGTCGAATATCGTCGTGGCAGTCGCGTAGGTCCCGAACACCGGTCGCAACATGGGGCGGGAGCAAAATAGTGCCAACACTGGCATTCAACTGAACGTTCTTCGAGACCCGAACGGGGGTCTCGCCAAGGCAGGATAAGGCAGCCAAGCGGGAAGCAGCATCCTGAGAAGGAGCAGCAACGACACGTGTACCGAGACGAGTGGGGTTGAAAGTAATGGAGGCATCCACGGAATCAATGAGATGTCGATGGAGGGAGAAATCGTCAGGAGGCGCAGAATCAAGAGGGAGGAGATCAAAATATTTGGCCCACGAAGCGGGACCAAACAAGGCTTGATAGGTAGCAGAACTGGAAGGAATCGAGCGAGGGCGGCCGTGACGAAGACGGCGGTGAGAACCCCCAGAGAGAGAGGGGTTAAAAGGCGCAGTAGTTACAACTAGAGAAGGAGCCACGCCAGGGGACGAGGTAGTCACCACTGGGGGCTTGGGGCTCGACCCAACCACAGAGGAGGGAGGGGAGCCAGAGGAAGGAGTCAGAGAGGCCAAAGGAGGAGCAAGGTCGGGGCCCAATGCAGCGGAGGCTACAGAGCCCGGTCTTCCAATACGGACCGACTCGGGGGCTTGGTCGCCCACCCCACGAGCCTGAGAAGGTAAACCAGAAGAAGCCGAAGCAGGGGTAATCATCTTGACGAAAGAAAGAATTCACTCACGAATGTGCCCCCACACCCACCATGGAGCCACAATTAGAGGCAGGACACCCAACAAGAAGCTATCGCCGATCTTGTCGGGGCCTCCTAGGGGTGCGTCGCGAGTATACGCCCCACAAACGCCACCTTAAGAAACCGACAGTCCGTCGAGATCGGGTTCAGTGACGAAGTGGGGATTGACAATAAAAGGTTCCCCTCGCTCTCGACGTCGGGTACTGCAGTTCTACGGGTGCATGAGTATGCCTCCTCAAGCACCCGGGCGTCAAAATAGAAGAAGTCCAAGGGAAGAACCAGAACGAGCAAAAGGTCGGTAGGAAACGGCAAGCAGATAGGAGAAGAGGGGGGAGAAAAACGAAACAGAAGGAAAAGGAAAAGATGCCCAGCAGAATTGGAGAGGACGGCAGCAGGAGCACAAGGCTAGAAAAGGACAGAGGACCGTCCCAAGGAGCATCACACTCCGGCAGCCGCCCACTAAGCCCCCACACGGCGACAACGAGCTGAGCGGGGAGGGGGCAATTGAGGCAAGACAAACACACTGCTTCTCCTCGACTTAATTGCCTATTCCAAGCTTTCATTCAATGTCCTAGCATTTATTCTTTACACTCACTTTTTCATTTATTCCAGAGATTTTTTATATATATCTCCTCCATTTTATTGTTTCTATATTATTATTTATCTATTTTGGAGACAGTAGCTCCATAGACATGTTATTAAACATGAGTGAATGAGTTTGCTCAATGTTTCTGACACGAATTATCTCTAATTTTTAGGTTCCTTTGCATTGGAAAGAAAATAGAATATTAACTCCACTTAGTTAATGTTTCGCGGTTAACGAGGTTGTTAAACGTTGCTTAGTTTATCTTTGCTGTTTTAGACGCCGAGAAGTGAAGATGGAAACGCCATGAGTGGTGGTTTCTCCTGCCATGAGTGGTGGTTTCCCTGCCATGAGTGGTGGTTTCCCTGCCATGAGTGGTGGTTTCCCTGCCATGAGTGGTGGTTTCCCTGCCATGAGTGGTGGTTTCCCTGCCATGAGTGGTGGTTTCCCTGCCATGAATGGTGGTTTTCCTGCCATGAGTGGTGGTTTCCCTGCCATGAGTGGTGGTTTCCCTGCCATGAGTGGTGGTTTCCCTGCCATGAGTGGTGGTTTCCCTGCCATGAGTGGTGGTTTCCCTGCCATGAGTGGTGGTTTCCCTGCCATGAGTGGTGGTTTCCCTGCCATGAGTGGTGGTTTCCCTGCCATGAGTGGTGGTTTCCCTGCCATGAGTGGTGGTTTTCCTGCCATGAGTGGTGGTTTTCCTGCCATGAGTGGTGGTTTCCCTGCTATGAGTGGTGGTTTTCCTGCCATGAGTGGCGGTTTTCCTGCCATGAGAGATGGTTCCCCTGTTTAATACGTAGTTACCCCTGTTATTAAGGGGGTAGTTACCCCTGTCATTAAGGGGTAGTTACTCCTGTCATTAAGGGGGTAGTTATCACTGTCATTAAGGGGGGAAGTTACCCCTGTCATTAAGGGGGTAGTTACCCTGTCATTAAGGGATAATTCTGTCACGAGGACAGAATAATCTGGTATGTACATTCCAGTTGGTTGATGGTGAGACAAGTCGCTCCTGTTATACCTCTCCGTTACTCTGGACAACTCGCTCTTATTATTATCTTATTAATAACTCACCCTTATTAAAATTTCATACCTTAATGGAGGCTAAAATAAAGTTTCTTATCAATAACGCAACAGTCGGTGAAGGCTAACCTTCAGGAATGATTTCGCTCTCAGAGATATTATTTTTCAAACTTATAATTTATAAGTACATGTTATGGCCACTATGGGTCGCAACCGGGTTCTTTGCTGGAGGAACCAAAGTACTAGTATTCGACCCAAAGTCGGTAGTGGCTTACAAGGAGTGAGCTTGGTAATGCAAGTAAAACACAAGGAGGGGGGGGGGGAGTTTAAAGGAATACGACACTTCATCAATTATCAATATATTCAAATATGATCACTTCCCCATCACCTTAAATAGAATCATAAACGACGTATTACTACACTGATATATACACATGTGTCGCTCTCATAGGACACAAAGCGCTCCTCGATGCTCATGCAAAGCTGCCTTGTCAACTTCCGTGTCTCCTCAACACACAGTACCGTCCTCAACCAGTACTGGGAAACACCAACGAGTTTACCCTAGCCACGGGTCAGCTTATCTAACAGTCTCACTAGGTGCTCCTTATGAACGCCCACAATCACTTAGCAGCCTGGTGCTGGGAGAGTACTTCAGCCTCGCGCTGCTGGGTCTCTACACGAACAAATACAAGGGTAGCGAACCCCTGGCAGGAGCTTCTCGCAACTCGCAAGTTACACTCCTCCGTAGCACCTCAATGTCGGTCGTCTCTTCCTCTAGCCAATCCCGGGATACGCCGAATTCTGTCACTGCCACTTCACAGGCAGACAGCAGATTAACTTAAGCAGGAACTCAATTCCTCTTCGGCGGCGGCACACTGCTCACGTAAAGCAGAATGGAGTAGAGAGAATAGCGTCAACCAATGAGGCCCTGGGTAGACTGACTGTCTTCGTACCACTGCAGCCCTACGTCGCCTCTATGGATACAGACACGTCATCAGTAAACTGGCCAGTACTGGAAACACTAGCAAATACCACTTACGGACTCTGACATTAACATACAACTCCTCCCACAATAGATGGCGCTGATTTTCTAGGCGCCACCTCACCAGAGGTCAGCAACAGCAACTCTTCGAGCTGACCAGGGCAGGAATCTAGCGTCTCTGGCAGGTTTCATACTGCCACCACCAGATGGCGTCGTCCATTTTGTGGGGGTTTCGGAAGCGGACTCACAGATGGCATTGACGTCGCTGCTCCATGCTGCGACGATGGAGTCGGGTTCGTAACAGCACATCCACTTTATGCGTCTCTAAAGTTCCCAGCAACTTTGGTAAAAATTCAGGGAGTTAAAAAACCATCAGGGGTCCTTCCGGGAAGACCCCGTGATGGTTAACTTTATATTAACGTCTTCATGGCGGGAAAGATTCTATAAATTTTATTGAATTTTTTTTTTTTTTGGGGGGGGGGAAGACTGATAGAGTGAGAGAGGAAGAGTAGTTGGTTGAACTCCTGCCAAACACATTTGAGGAAATTAATTGATACTGACTTTGATGTGGTGATTTCCACAAAATACATTTATTTTATTTGATGAACAGTGCTTTACGGAGAAGAGTTATTGTGTGTGTGTGTGTGTGTGTATCGTGGCTACGCGCGTAGTCCCCTAAGTGCACTGGTTGGTCTGTGCACCATATCTTAAAGTAACAAGAGCTTTGAACAAAGTGCTCTGAGCAGGATTGTGCACAGGGCAGGGTCTCGGAGGAAAAAATCCACAAACCACAATGATAAGAATAATTGATGATGAAGCAGTACGCTGCACCTGAGGTGCTGTTATAACAGACATCTGATTAAGAGGCTAGAACAGGACCTGCTGAGACACTCAGGACGACATGATCTGCTGAGACACTTAGGACGACAGGATCTGCTGAGACACTCAGGACGACAGGATCTGCTGAGACACTCAGGACGCAGGATCTG
Organism: Procambarus clarkii; assembly: GCF_040958095.1. Taxonomy (NCBI): domain Eukaryota; kingdom Metazoa; phylum Arthropoda; class Malacostraca; order Decapoda; family Cambaridae; genus Procambarus; species Procambarus clarkii. Next base: position 30,809,271 of record NC_091163.1, read on the forward strand.
CTGAGACACTCAGGACGACAGGATCTGCTGAGACACTCAGGACGACAGGATCTGCTGAGACACTCAGGACGACAGGATCTGCTGAGACACTCAGGACGACAGGATCTGCTGAGACACTCAGGACGACATGATCTGCTGAGACACTCAGGACGCAGGATCTGCTGAGACACTCAGGACGACAGGATCTGCTCAGACACTCAGGACGACAGGATCTGCTGAGACACTCAGGACGACAGGATCTGCTGAGACACTCAGGACGACAGGATCTGCTGAGACACTCAGGACAACAGGATGTGCTGAGACACTCAGGACGTGTCCTCAGGGTGGATAGGAGAGACAGAGGGTGTGCTGACCTGAAGGACAGTGTAAATTCATTGAGCTAACATAGACGAATAGAGACATGTTCATTGACGGTTGAGAGGCGGGACCAAAGAGCCAAAGCTCAGTCTTCCTCAATCAGGAGAAAGCACTAAGCCATTTCTACAATAAAACTAATAGGGACATGTTACTGAGTCAAATTTCGTTAGGTTAGGTTAGGTTAGGTTAGGTTAGGTTTTACTAAACTAACTTTAGGTTTCCCACCCTCGATTAAATATTTCTAATCCCTCATGAAGCGAGACCGTCGCTCTACCGTCCAGCCCAAGTGGTTGTGGTTGGAGGGGAGAGGGGCAGTTGGAGCTGCATACCATAATATTTTCCGTTTACGACCTCAATAAAGCAGGAAATGTTGGTGAGACAAGCTCAGTGAGCGTCAACTAATGAGGTCGTTTAGGGTGAGTGACGCTCGCAGTAGAACTACCAGACTGAGTATAACGACCTACTACTCCCAAACCTTACATCATCCCCCTCCCCCCCCAAAAAAAAATAAATAGCCCTTGGTGAGAATATTTGAGTATTCCACTGTGTTCTGTTGGACGTCTTAAGGCTTGAGTTGTAATCTATAATAGAGTTATTTATTTATTTTCTTTTTGCATTTTCAGCATGAGAATTTATTTGAAAAAAATGCAGAATTGTTGAGTCGATTTACGAAGGTTATTTCACATTCAGCATGACTACAGGTCTGGTCTCAACAATTCGAAATATTTCCACAACAAATGGAATGCGTTAGAGTTTGTTGATTCCACTCTCAGTACAGGAATTGGTCACCAAGTGAACTCCTAACTTTACGAGAAACGTAGCTGGGTTGAGTCACATTTGCATACCTGTGTACTAACGTGAAGGAGCCCTGTATGTAGAGTGACCATGCTCTGGAATGAGGGCTTGGTGGTGTATGAAAACAAACATCTACACACTTACGTACGAATACGTACACACCTGTATTGCTATGTACAATCTTGAATTTGTAATTATATTCGTGTAGTTATAAGTTCACATATCATTGTATCACTGACAATGGCGACTAGAGCACCTTAGATGATAGGCAGGATTAGATAATATAGTTTGCGCATCCTCTCTGAATTCCAACTCAGTAGAATGTCCTTGGTCTTCAGCCCCAGCCAGGTGCCTAGGGTCTCTGATGCCATGTGGGCAAGATTTGATTAATGAACCTGAGATGTGGGTTTATGAATGATGGTCAATTTTCAGCGTGGCGGTGCAGCGCCACCTGTATGACCAACATTTACGGCAATTTAACTACCAGCTACGACTGACACACATATGACACGATTCACCAGGTGTCCATTCACGTTCACTGAGAGGATCTACCTACTGTCAACCTCTCAGGGGAAGCAGCTGGAATGACAGAACTGCGGAACATTTAGTATCGAGTCTCTCGCAGCTGGAAGCTATGTAGTGCTGAGGTTCATCTTGCTGATGTCATCGACCTTTTTGAGCCATGAGGGCCGGTACCTGTGTTTCTGTAGAGCACATCTTTCAGCCTCGGCCTCTGTTCAGTGCGGCTTGGAAGAGCCAGGCAAATGGCCACTACGATACGGGAGGACTGCTGGTAAAGATGAGCACATGTTGCCGACAATAAGAAATGGAATATGTTAGACAGAAAGGGAAAAGTAGAGAATATTTTTTTTAATATCCGTGAGGTGATTACGCTAGATAAAACAACACTATCTCTCCCACTGTACCATCTCACGAATCCATCACTATACTACCACAGACCTCCCTCACTGTACCACCACACACCTCTCTCACTATACTAACACACACCTCTCTCACTATACTAACACACACCTCCCTCACTGTACCACCACACACCTCCCTCACTGTACCACCACACACCCTCCTCACTATACTATCACACACCTCCCTCACTGTGCCACCACACACCTCCCACACCGTACCACAACACCCCTCCCTCACTGTTCCACCACACACCTCCCTCATTGTACCACCAAACACCTCCCATATAGCACCACCAAACACCTCTCTCACTGTACCACCACACACCTCCCACACTCTACCACCACACACCTCCCTCATTGTACCACCACACACCTCTCTCACTGTACCACCACACACTTCCCTCACTGTACCACCACACACCTCCATCACTGCACCAACACACACCTCCATCACTGTACCACTACACACCTTCCTCACTGTCCCACCACACACCTCCCTCACTATACTACCACACACCTACCTCACTGTACCACCACACACCTCCCACACTGTACCACCACACACCTCCCTTACTGTACCACGACACACATCCAACACTGTACCACCACACACCTCTCTTACTGTACCACCACACACCTCCCTCACTGTACCACAACACACCTCCCTCACTATACCACCACACACCTCCTTTTCTGTACCATAACACACCTCCCTTACTGTACCACAACACACCTCCCATACTGTACCACCACACACCTCCTTCATTGTACCACTATACACCTCCCACACTGTACCACCACACACCTCCCTTACTGTACCACCACACACCTCCCTTTCAGTACCATAACACACCTCCCACACTTTACCACCACACACCTTGTTGGATATTTCCAACACCGAATACAACATTGTTGTATTCTTATTACTTATTACTAACCATGCTAAATATTGTAGTAAGTAAAATTAACAACTCGTAGAATTCTCATATACTAATAATTCATCTGTGCATTAGGCTAGAATTCTCACGTCACCTGACGCCAGTATTGCGTCAGATTTCCTTACAGTAAACACATTATATCCAATTTGTGTGAGAATTAAATACGATTCTCCATAATTAAAGCATTCTGTATGATAACTGATTGCAGACGAATTGTCCTCTAACTAAAAGCCGAATAGAGCGTTAGAATCATAGCGTCTACCTCGCGATAGAGTTAACGTCATCAATGAATGCCATGGGGAGACATTAATTCCTCTCCCTTATATATTTACTATTCTTAGATTGGTAAATAATAATATTTTGTTCCTCTAAATAATAAACCAATCCAGTCTTTAACGTTTCAAGCGCAAATGCGAGAAATATTAATGTTCGAGACAATAATTTGTTTTATGAACGTCGACTCGGCGTGGGTTGGAGGGACGCCATCCTCCTCAGTACGCGGACACGTGCAGAGCCGAAAGGAAGCAGACCTGCGCTTACCGTACTCATAAGAAGACGCCATTGCCCAGCAAATAGGGCAGGTGTTATCCATCCTTAGATGAAAGCCGCCACTGTGAGGCGTGAATGACCTTGCAGATAATATCTTCAACTAGTGCTGGTGTTAAATAAGGAGCCCTTTGACTTGGTTCCTGACGACACGTGATCAGCCAGCTGAAGCGCATCACTATCCAGGATAGGTTCACCGGAGCCTGGGATGCGAAATACGGCAATCTTAATACTTATACAGTGCCCACAGCTAAGTATTCTTTTATTTGATGCATCAGGTATAAGATTGATAATAGCAGGGTGATTGTTCGTTAAGAAGCGCGATAACACCTAATAACAGGTGATTAAAATTTGTCACCTGTAAATTTCAATATTCTTAAATATAAATTGAGTAGTTAAATCAGTTGCTACTGAAAATTATTTATCTTGCAGCCCGAGAGAAGAATTCCTCACGCTGCCTTCTCCATGTTAACCCGTATCACTCGTCTATGTACCGAGTCTGGAGAATAAGAGGACTTCAATGGTTTCTAAAGGAATCTTCGTCAAGCTAAGATTTATTTCCTTTTACTATTCCATTGCAATTTAATTTATGCAGAATACTTTGAGATTAATGTGTGATTTACTGTAACTCATTATTATGCTCATATTTTATATTCCTCTTTATGTGAATGATATTAGTTTCAACATTACCTTATAGGATTAGATTATTATTATTTGAATTAGTGAACGAACCACACTAATTCCTGGACGTACTTACCTCCAGTAATAACCCCCCAATGTAGGTGTTTGAGGTTTGTTTCTTTAATAATACAGCCCATTAATTATTATTATGATCATGCTTTCTAGTTATATCCATAGTCACTGGTTTCCTCTAGAAATTATCCAATGATCTGAAATTCTCAGTTTCCCTCTTTACTTTAAAAGCGGGTGGTCCTTCGTAATTTAATTTCACTACATTGATTATTAATTAATCAGAATCAAACCCAAATATCCCACATTATGGTCCTTATCGAACCGGATAAGCATTAAATTTATAATTAAAATATTAATCATTAATAACTAATCCTTGTGTGATAGAAGCTAGACTAACTATTTAATTAATTGTGTCAACTAACAGTGTAACACATCAGTTAGCCTAGATCACACTAACAGCTACCTTATACATAGCTTTAGTGGGGCATAACCAATTACCCACAACATTTAGACCTACACTTCATACTGAAGTAGAATCCTTAGGTCACCAAGAGCAACAGCTCATAACCTTATATTAATCACTAACACCAATTAAGTGTTAACCATTTAGGCTATACCAATGTTTCAATATATGGCTGTCAGCAGACCGTCCATTATAGCCTGAATCCATGTTAAAGTTACTGATTCACTCAAGTCAGTGGATCATTAACATTTAGGGATCCAGTATACTAATATAAATTACTGATCTCATACTAGTTAATCATTACTAACCCTGATAACATTTTATTCCACAATTAGGAGTACATTCAGGAGTTAGGTAATATTTACGGCAGTAGAATACTTGCCAAACACAATTAATTCTTTTGTGTTCATTTAATTTCTTATACACATAATTACACAAGTGTATATTATATAAAATACAAAAAACCCAAAAACACAGCACAATTATTTGCACATTACTGCACCATAATATAATCTTTGCCAACCTTCATTAGGTAGCAATTTAGGCTGTGATTGTGTTGAATTTGGCACAAGCACAGACTAAATATAGTTGTAGCTTCTCAAGTAGAAATTCTCACGACTAGGCTTGAGCTAGTTAGTGACACATATATTATTCTTTTGTGCTGACCCTATCAAGGGTGGGATTAACCATTTATTAGGTAATTATCTTATTGCATATTTCTATGTATGTCTTTGAGTGTTACTGAAAGTCCACTACCCATCCGAGGCTGATTTAGAAGAGCTAAGCTGAGGAACACCTGTAGTGAGACTAAGGTACCACTCAAATCTTAGTTGCTTATTATTAGGTAGGTAGCTAACCTCTAAATGAGGTAAATTACAACCAGCCTCAAGAAATATTAGGCTGTCAATAATTATACCTGCTCTACATCAAGGAGCAGACAACATAGCTATACCACTAGCTACATAAGCCCTATCAAGCTGTCAATACTTATACCTGCTCTACATCAAGAAGCAGACTATAGCTATACCACTAGCTACATAAGCCCTATCAGGCTGTAAATCATTATACCTGCTCTGCATCAGGGAGCAGACACCCTAGCTATACCACTATCTACATAAGCCCTATCAGGCTGTAAATCATTATACCTGCTCTGCATCAGGGAGCAGACACCCTAGCTATACCACTAGCTATATAAGCCTTATAAGGCTCAAATTTACATCCAGAATGGATACTCCTGAAATATTAAAGAGAATCAGTATTATCTTGAGAAGTCTCCAAAGGTACCTATCAAGACGACTTAACGACTACAACAACTGTTTAGAAAACAATCCAATTGACTTCTTTGAGTTCAACCTCTACACAGAGGCAGCTAACGAAAAATACGTCCAGGTGAAGGAGACCATCGAGGCTTATAAAGACAAACTCTTTAGCAGTAATACTGACCCAGACGAATTAAGTCAGATCGAATATGATCTTGATGAATATGAAGATACCATTCAAGACAAGTTAGATCACTATAAAAGAGTGCTTGCGAAACAAAATGATCCTGATTGGATAGAACGTTTTTGTAGAAAAACTACAACCGAGCAAGCACACAGCTCAGATGAAATATATGAGCTACATCAAGACGAGGAGAATCCTCTAATCAATGCTGATCACTATATAAGATCAACAACTGAAGTTCAACTTTCATTTTCTAACCTCTCATCTAATACCGCTTCATGCGATGATTTGTTTACAGAATCTGATCAAATTTCAGACCACTCTTCTCAATGTTCCCTGGATTCTATAAGTTCAATACATAATGCTACTGAATTAACTAGCTTATCACCAGAACCCAGAGAAACAAGTGAAGCTGCAGATGAAACAAGTGAAGCTGCAATGATCAGTGAATCTGAACCAGAAAATGATAAAGCTAATGCTGCAGCAGCAGTCGAAGCTGTAATCAAAGCTGAGGCTAAGCAAGAAGCCTTAAGCAACACAAGTAATGGTCACAATTACTCACACCAACCTTCTAAAGCAAGTGCTAACAATGAGAATACTATTATAAACCTTGTACACCAATTATTAAATTTATCTTCACCAGAACAATCAGTTGACTCTTTACAAGCTTTTAGTTTTCAGCTTGAGTCACTGATAAATTCTTTCAGTAAAGAGGTGGATCACCCAACTGCTGAGTGGATGACTAAAATTATCATCCAAAGAAAATTGTCTGGTGACACACTTAATAAACTATATGTATGCCAGAATGGTAATACCCTGTCAATGCAGGATATATTTACAGGTTTGCATAATTAGAGCAATCATACAGCAGACCAAGCAATTAATGCTAAATCTGAATGCACCAAAACTGTACCTACATCAGTTTCCTTGCCTGAAACTCCTAAAGTGACACTGTCACTAGGTAACAAAGGTGCTAATAATCCATGTAACCAAAATCAGTCAAACACTGATTCATCAGTGAGACCTAAGAGTCCCACAGGTGCTCCTAAGAGACCTAATAGTCCAAAGAGCACTGCTAAGAGTCCCACAGATGCTCCTAAGAGACCTAATAGTCCAAAGAGCACTCCCAAGAGCCTGTTAATGGTTCCCCAGAGTACACCAAGTACTCACAAGAGAATAAATAACAAGCAAATGCAAACAGCAAAACCATCACCACCTGCAAATACTGTTTTACCTAAACCGGTAAGCCCTAAACGATCTGTAGGATGGGGAATGTGCTTGTTTTGCAATCAAAAACATTCTCTGTACAAATGTACTAATTATCCTAATAGAGACACAAGAGTCAGACGACTCAAACAGTTACACAAATGTACTAGGTGTCTCAAACCACATAATGTTAACAGCTGTGACACCCCACTGAACACCTGCAATAGGTGTAGAAGGGGCAAGCATCATGCTGCACTGTGCAAATTAGTTAGGACTAATTATGTCAATCCTAGAATAGGACGTAGAGAATCTACACCAGTACAGTGCTGCAAGGTGCGAGATGTGTGCAGCGTAACTTCCCAAGCATCTCAAGTGGATGCTGCTTTGCCTACTGCCCAACTTCAAGTGAAGAACAGAGGAACCAAGATCACCAAACGTGGACTATTTGACCAAGGTTCCCAGAGAACTTTTATTACTCAAAGGGCAGCAGAGGCACTTAACTTACAACCAATAGGACAGGTAAAATTAAACTTGTCAGGGTTCATGATAAATCGAGGAACCCATGAATACTCAGTAGTTCAACCGCTTGTACGACTAGGTAGTCATGCCAAGGCTGTCCAAGCCATTGTTGTAGATCAAATACCTTTAGACTTAAATATTAAGGGTCTGGGGTACACAGCCCACTTCCTGCAGGAACGTGAAATTAATTTGGCTGACAACAAATTAATGTCTGACCGCCTTAACAATGTAGATGTACTAGTAGGAGCCGACTACTATTACCAGTTCATAACTGGACATGTTAAACGATTGGGAATGAATATGCTCCAATCTGCAGGAAGCTACTTACTTACTGGTAAAGTTCTGAATGTGAACAAGCCTAAACCTGCCAATAATAATAAATTAGTCAGCAGTAAATCAATTCTCCAGCAGCAAGCTAAAGGGAGAAACACAGCTGAGTAATAAACTCAGATTGAATGTAGTACAGTTGATACTCGCCGAGATGTTTCATAGCTCTCAGTGAAAACCAAGGGTCCGTACTCAAACAAGTACAAGTCACAGCGACCAAACCATTGAATTCACTGCAGACCTAGAATTATTCTCGACAAGTAGTAATTGACCACACTCAGTCTTCCTAGTTAAATTGTAATGTTGGGCTAGAGAATCTAGTACCCCCTAGGAATTAATAATGTTAGGCTAGAGAATCTAGCACTTAATGCCACTGGCATTTCCTGAATTTATTAATAAATTCACTAGGACCACTGGTCCACTATACTTGCGCTTAAAGGTTTGCCAAGAAAACCTTCTTAATACCATGTTTTCTGCACTAAGAGTTAGTGATAAATACTTGCATTAATTGTTAGAGTTGTTTTTCTTTCGTTTCTGCTTATTTAGTGTAGGAACGCAACACGAACAAACTTGCAAACTTACTAACATGTAAGTGAATTTTCAGAGAACTAATATGTTTAATGCATTATCGTTAAACATTAGCATTGTTAATTAACATGCTTCCTGAGCTTAATATAGCTCACCTTAGAATTAACGTAATAATATGAGTGCTTGTTCACCATGCGTACGAGCTTAATATTGTTCGCCATGACAATTGAATGACAAAACTCCACCTCGTTAGTTCGAGTTCACTGAACTCACCCTGTTAGCACTGCTAACGAGCTCACTGTAGCTCACCCTGTCAACACTGTTGACGAGTTCACTGCAACTCACCCTGTTAGCACTGCTAACGAGCTCAATGTAGCTCACCCTGTCAACACTGTTGACGAGTTCACTGCAACTCACCCTGTTAGCACTGCTAACGAGCTCAATGTAGCTCACCCTGTCAACACTGTTGACGAGTTCACTGCAACTCACCCTGTTAGCACTGCTAACGAGCTCAATGTAGCTCACCCTGTCAACACTGTTGACGAGTTCACTGTAACTCACCCTGTTAGCACTGCTAACGAGCTCAATGTAGCTCACCCTGTCAACACTGTTGACGAGTTCACTGCAACTCACCCTGTTAGCACTGCTAACGAGCTCAATGTAGCTCACCCTGTCAACACTGTTGACGAGTTCACAGTAACTCACCCTGTCAGCACTGCTGACAAGCTCACTGTAGCTCACCATGTTCACGAGTTCAATATAACTCGACCTGTTAATGAGCTCAATACTGCTCACAATGTTAATTCGAGTACATTTTTGCTCACAATTAGCTTAGTCCCTCACTTAGGTAGGTTAGAAATTCAAACCATTTATTTAGGTAGGTTTAGGGACTTCAGTAGTGTCAACTGAGTACTAGCCTAATCTGTACTCACCATTAATTACAGTTGACTATACTTATAGAGACTGATTTAATAAACTCAAATTCATGTAAAGGTGATTTCGTATTAACCAGTTAATAAGCCTATGAGTTGTCAAGCCTATGAGCTGTCATTTAATTAGCTCATAAGTCAGAATGACTAAGCTACTAATCTCACTGTCGACTCAGAATTTTCCTTGATTTTAATGAATAAACTTTTCAGTTCTCTACTTTTCTATTATTTTAGCATTTTAGCAAATTAGTTGTACCATCAGTCAGAATGACTACTGCACAGCAGTGCATATTAAATTCAACTTCCTCATTTGAATTTGAGGTGATCGTGATGCTGTGTGATGTTATTGTCTAGTAACTCAATAGTTACAAGTCACGGCGACCCTAGACAGTGACCTTACTGTAGTGTCATAGTCTCCTTGATCTTAAATGACTAATAATACTTTACTGTATAATCATACAATAGTGTTATCAGTTCTTAGGAACTTATTCTGAGTTTACCTACGATTCAGCAGCTACGTAATACACCATTACATGTCACTGCGATCCTAGTTGTTGAGTTTATTGTGAGCTTTAGAGTGTTCCTGATTACCGATAACTTAATCATTTAATGTTTCAATATTTAATGCATGTTTTCACTAAGGGAAACTGCAAGCCTATTACAACTCTGATCAAGAGTATTTTCTTTCACATCCCACTGAGAAAACTGTGATGATGCTACGATGTGATATCACGTAACGAAACATTACACGTCATTATGACCCAGGATATCGCATCACCGTAGATTCTGTTAGTTTAAATTGGGAGAGTTGAATTCTATAAATATTGTGTAGGCTACAAACAACATGTTTCATTTGACATGTAAATAGCAAGACTCAAGTTCTTGTAAGTCCTTGATAAATCCGGGACGTTCGTTATGTGTGTACTAACATACTAACATATTAACATACTAATGTATTAATCTTAATATCACTTCGGGATAGGTCAGTACAACACAGTTCACTGCGACCCTAGGATCCTCCCCCCGGAGTTATGTTGGATATTTCCAACACCGAATACAACATTGTTGTATTCTTATTACTTATTACTAACCATACTAAATATTGTAGTAAGTAAAATTAACAACTCGTAGAATTCTCATGTACTAATAATTCATCTGTGCATTAGGCTAGAATTCTCACGTCACCTGACGCCAGTATTGCGTCAGATTTCCTTACAGTAAACACATTATATCCAATTTGTGTGAGAATTAAATACGATTCTCCATAATTGAACCATTCTGTATGATAACTGATTGCAGACGAATTGTCCTCTAACTAAAAGCCGAATAGAGCGTTAGAATCATAGCGTCTACCTCGCGATAGAGTTAACGTCATCAATGAATGCCACGGGGAGACATTAATTCCTCTCCCTTATATATTTACTATTCTTAGATTGGTAAATAATAATATTTTGTTCCTCTAAATAATAAATCCGTCCAGTCTTTAACGTTTCAAGTGCAAATGCGAGAAATATTAATGTTCGAGACAATAATTTGTTTTATGAACGTCGACTCGGCGTGGGTTGGAGGGACGCCATCCTCCTCAGTACGCGGACACGTGTAGAGCCGAAAGGAAGCAGACCTGCCCTTACCGTACTCATAAGAAGACGCCATTGCCCAGCAAATAGGGCAGGTGTTATCCATCCTTAGATGAAAGCCGCCACTGTGAGGCGTGAATGACCTTGCAGATAATATCTTCAACTAGTGCTGGTGTTAAATAAGGAGCCCTTTGACTTGGTTCCTGACGACACGTGATCAGCCAGCTGAAGCGCATCACTATCCAGGATAGTTTCACCGGAGCCTGGGATGCGAAATACGGCAATCTTAATACTTATACAATGCCCACAGCTAAGTATTCTTTTATTTGATGCATCAGGTATAAGATTGATAATAGCAGGGTGATTGTTCGTTAAGAAGCGCGATAACACCTAATAACAGGTGATTAAAATTTGTCACCTGTAAATTTCAATATTCTTGAATATAAATTGAGTAGTTAAATCAGTTGCTACTGAAAATTATTTATCTTGCAGCCCGAGAGAAGAATTCCTCACGCTGCCTTCTCCATGTTAACCCGTATCACTCGTCTATGTACCGAGTCTGGAGAATAAGAGGACTTCAATGGTTTCTAAAGGAATCTTCGTCAAGCTAAGATTTATTTCCTTTTACTATTCCATTGCAATTTAATTTATGCAGAATACTTTGAGATTAATGTGTGATTTACTGTAACTCATTATTATGCTCATATTTTATATTCCTCTTTATGTGAATGATATTAGTTTCAACATTACCTTATAGGATTAGATTATTATTATTTGAATTAGTGAACGAACCACACTAATTCCTGGACGTACTTACCTCCAGCAATAACCCCCCAATGTAGGTGTTTGAGGTTTGTTTCTTTAATAATACAGCCCATTAATTATTATTATGATCATGCTTTCTAGTTATATCCATAGTCACTGGTTTCCTCTAGAAATTATCCAATGATCTGAAATTCTCAGTTTCCCCCTTTACTTTAAAAGCGGGTGGTCCTTCGTAATTTAATTTCACTACATTGATTATTAATTAATCAGAATCAAACCCAAATATCCCACATTATGGTCCTTATCGAACCGGATAAGCATTAAATTTATAATTAAAATATTAATCATTAATAACTAATCCTTGTGTGATAGAAGCTAGACTAACTATTTAATTAATTGTGTCAACTAACAGTGTAACACATCAGTTAGCCTAGATCACACTAACAGCTACCTTATACATAGCTTTAGTGGGTCATAACCAATTACCCACAACATTTAGACCTACACTTCATACTGAAGTAGAATCCTTAGGTCACCAAGAGCAACAGCTCATAACCTTATATTAATCACTAACACCAATTAAGTGTTAACCATTTAGGCTATACCAATGTTTCAATATATGGCTGTCAGCAGACCGTCCATTATAGCCTGAATCCATGTTAAAGTTACTGATTCACTCAAGTCAGTGGATCATTAACATTTAGGGATCCAGTATACTAATATAAATTACTGATCTCATACTAGTTAATCATTACTAACCCTGATAACATTTTATTCCACAATTAGGAGTACATTCAGGAGTTAGGTAATATTTACGGCAGTAGAATACTTGCCAAACACAATTAATTCTTTTGTGTTCATTTAATTTCTTATACACATAATTACACAAGTGTATATTATATAAAATACAAAAAACCCAAAAACACAGCACAATTATTTGCACATTACTGCACCATAATATAATCTTTGCCAACCTTCATTAGGTAGCAATTTAGGCTGTGATTGTGTTGAATTTGGCACAAGCACAGACTAAATATAGTTGTAGCTTCTCAAGTAGAAATTCTCACGACTAGGCTTGAGCTAGTTAGTGACACATATATTATTCTTTTGTGCTGACCCTATCAAGGGTGGGATTAACCATTTATTGGGTAATTATCTTATTGCATATTTCTATGTATGTCTTTGAGTGTTACTGAAAGTCCACTACCCATCCGAGGCTGATTTAGAAGAGCTAAGCTGAGGAACACCTGTAGTGAGACTAAGGTACCACTCAAATCTTAGTTGCTTATTATTAGGTAGGTAGCTAACCTCTAAATGAGGTAAATTACAACCAGCCTCAAGAAATATTAGGCTGTCAATAATTATACCTGCTCTACATCAAGGAGCAGACAACATAGCTATACCACTAGCTACATAAGCCCTATCAAGCTGTCAATACTTATACCTGCTCTACATCAAGAAGCAGACTATAGCTATACCACTAGCTACATAAGCCCTATCAGGCTGTAAATCATTATACCTGCTCTGCATCAGGGAGCAGACACCCTAGCTATACCACTAGCTACATAAGCCCTATCAGGCTGTAAATCATTATACCTGCTCTGCATCAGGGAGCAGACACCCTAGCTATACCACTAGCTATATAAGCCTTATAAGGCTCAAATTTACATCCAGAATGGATACTCCTGAAATATTAAAGAGAATCAATATTATCTTGAGAAGTCTCCAAAGGTACCTATCAAGACGACTTAACGACTGCGACAACTGTTTAGAAAACAATCCAATTGACTTCTTTGAGTTCAACCTCTACACAGAGGCAGCTAAAGAAAAATACGTCCAGGTGAAGGAGACCATCGAGGCTTATAAAGACAAACTCTTTAGCAGTAATACTGACCCAGACGAATTAAGTCAGATCGAATATGATCTTGATGAATATGAAGATACCATTCAAGACAAGTTAGATCACTATAAAAGAGTGCTTGCGAAACAAAATGATCCTGATTGGATAGAACGTTTTTGTAGAAAAACTACAACCGAGCAAGCACACAGCTCAGATGAAATACATGAGCTACATCAAGACGAGGAGAATCCTCTAATCAATGCTGATCACTATATAAGATCAACAACTGAAGTTCAACTTTCATTTTCTAACCTCTCATCTAATACCGCTTCATGCGATGATTTGTTTACAGAATCTGATCAAATTTCAGACCACTCTTCTCAATGTTCCCTGGATTCTATAAGTTCAATACATAATGCTACTGAATTAACTAGCTTATCACCAGAACCCAGAGAAACAAGTGAAGCTGCAGATGAAACAAGTGAAGCTGCAATGATCAGTGAATCTGAACCAGAAAATGATAAAGCTAATGCTGCAGCAGCAGTCGAAGCTGTAATCAAAGCTGAGGCTAAGCAAGAAGCCTTAAGCAACACAAGTAATGGTCACAATTACTCACACCAACCTTCTAAAGCAAGTGCTAACAATGAGAATACTATTATAAACCTTGTACACCAATTATTAAATTTATCTTCACCAGAACAATCAGTTGACTCTTTACAAGCTTTTAGTTTTCAGCTTGAGTCACTGATAAATTCTTTCAGTAAAGAGGTGGATCACCCAACTGCTGAGTGGATGACTAAAATTATCATCCAAAGAAAATTGTCTGGTGACACACTTAATAAACTATATGTATGCCAGAATGGTAATACCCTGTCAATGCAGGATATATTTACAGGTTTGCATAATTAGAGCAATCATACAGCAGACCAAGCAATTAATGCTAAATCTGAATGCACCAAAACTGTACCTACATCAGTTTCCTTGCCTGAAACTCCTAAAGTGACACTGTCACTAGGTAACAAAGGTGCTAATAATCCATGTAACCAAAATCAGTCAAACACTGATTCATCAGTGAGACCTAAGAGTCCCACAGGTGCTCCTAAGAGACCTAATAGTCCAAAGAGCACTGCTAAGAGTCCCACAGATGCTCCTAAGAGACCTAATAGTCCAAAGAGCACTCCCAAGAGCCTGTTAATGGTTCCCCAGAGTACACCAAGTACTCACAAGAGAATAAATAACAAGCAAATGCAAACAGCAAAACCATCACCACCTGCAAATACTGTTTTACCTAAACCGGTAAGCCCTAAACGATCTGTAGGATGGGGAATGTGCTTGTTTTGCAATCAAAAACATTCTCTGTACAAATGTACTAATTATCCTAATAGAGACACAAGAGTCAGACGACTCAAACAGTTACACAAATGTACTAGGTGTCTCAAACCACATAATGTTAACAGCTGTGACACCCCACTGAACACCTGCAATAGGTGTAGAAGGGGCAAGCATCATGCTGCACTGTGCAAATTAGTTAGGACTAATTATGTCAATCCTAGAATAGGACGTAGAGAATCTACACCAGTACAGTGCTGCAAGGTGCGAGATGTGTACAGCGTAACTTCCCAAGCATCTCAAGTGGATGCTGCTTTGCCTACTGCCCAACTTCAAGTGAAGAACAGAGGAACCAAGATCACCATACGTGGACTATTTGACCAAGGTTCCCAGAGAACTTTTATTACTCAAAGGGCAGCAGAGGCACTTAACTTACAACCAATAGGACTGGTAAAATTAAACTTGTCAGGGTTCATGATAAATCGAGGAACCCATGAATACTCAGTAGTTCAACCGCTTGTACGACTAGGTAGTCATGCCAAGGCTGTCCAAGCCATTGTTGTAGATCAAATACCTTTAGACTTAAATATTAAGGGTCTGGGGTACACAGCCCACTTCCTGCAGGAACGTGAAATTAATTTGGCTGACAACAAATTAATGTCTGACCGCCTTAACAATGTAGATGTACTAGTAGGAGCCGACTACTATTACCAGTTCATAACTGGACATGTTAAACGATTGGGAATGAATATGCTCCAATCTGCAGGAAGCTACTTACTTACTGGTAAAGTTCTGAATGTGAACAAGCGTAAACCTGCCAATAATAATAAATTAGTCAGCAGTAAATCAATTCTCCAGCAGCAAGCTAAAGGGAGAAACACAGCTGAGTAATAAACTCAGATTGAATGTAGTACAGTTGATACTCGCCGAGATGTTTCATAGCTCTCAGTGAAAACCAAGGGTCCGTACTCAAACAAGTACAAGTCACAGCGACCAAACCATTGAATTCACTGCAGACCTAGAATTATTCTCGACAAGTAGTAATTGACCACACTCAGTCTTCCTAGTTAAATTGTAATGTTGGGCTAGAGAATCTAGTACCCTCTAGGAATTAATAATGTTAGGCTAGAGAATCTAGCACTTAATGCCACTGGCATTTCCTGAATTTAATAATAAATTCACTAGGACCACTGGTCCACTATACTTGCGCTTAAAGGTTTGCCAAGAAAACCTTCTTAATACCATGTTTTCTGCACTAAGAGTTAGTGATAAATACTTGCATTAATTGTTAGAGTTGTTTTTCTTTCGTTTCTGCTTATTTAGTGTAGGAGCGCAACACGAACAAACTTGCAAACTTACTAACATGTAAGTGAATTTTCAGAGAACTAATATGTTTAATGCATTATCGTTAAACATTAGCATTGTTAATTAACATGCTTCCTGAGCTTAATATAGCTCACCTTAGAATTAACGTAATAATATGAGTGCTTGTTCACCATGCGTACGAGCTTAATATTGTTCGCCATGACAATTGAATGACAAAACTCCACCTCGTTAGTTCGAGTTCACTGAACTCACCCTGTTAGCACTGCTAACGAGCTCACTGTAGCTCACCCTGTCAACACTGTTGACGAGTTCACTGCAACTCACCCTGTTAGCACTGCTAACGAGCTCAATGTAGCTCACCCTGTCAACACTGTTGACGAGTTCACTGCAACTCACCCTGTTAGCACTGCTAACGAGCTCAATGTAGCTCACCCTGTCAACACTGTTGACGAGTTCACTGCAACTCACCCTGTTAGCACTGCTAACGAGCTCAATGTAGCTCACCCTGTCAACACTGTTGACGAGTTCACTGTAACTCACCCTGTTAGCACTGCTAACGAGCTCAATGTAGCTCACCCTGTCAACACTGTTGACGAGTTCACTGCAACTCACCCTGTTAGCACTGCTAACGAGCTCAATGTAGCTCACCCTGTCAACACTGTTGACGAGTTCACAGTAACTCACCCTGTCAGCACTGCTGACAAGCTCACTGTAGCTCACCATGTTCACGAGTTCAATATAACTCGACCTGTTAATGAGCTCAATACTGCTCACAATGTTAATTCGAGTACATTTTTGCTCACAATTAGCTTAGTCCCTCACTTAGGTAGGTTAGAAATTCAAACCATTTATTTAGGTAGGTTTAGGGACTTCAGTAGTGTCAACTGAGTACTAGCCTAATCTGTACTCACCATTAATTACAGTTGACTATACTTATAGAGACTGATTTAATAAACTCAAATTCATGTAAAGGTGATTTCGTATTAACCAGTTAATAAGCC
This sequence comes from Procambarus clarkii, assembly GCF_040958095.1. Lineage (NCBI taxonomy): Eukaryota > Metazoa > Arthropoda > Malacostraca > Decapoda > Cambaridae > Procambarus > Procambarus clarkii. The sequence continues at coordinate 30,826,776 of NC_091163.1, forward strand.
TATGAGTTGTCAAGCCTATGAGCTGTCATTTAATTAGCTCATAAGTCAGAATGACTAAGCTACTAATCTCACTGTCGACACAGAATTTTCCTTGATTTTAATGAATAAACTTTTCAGTTCTCTACTTTTCTATTATTTTAGCATTTTAGCAAATTAGTTGTACCATCAGTCAGAATGACTACTGCACAGCAGTGCATATTAAATTCAACTTCCTCATTTGAATTTGAGGTGATCGTGATGCTGTGTGATGTTATTGTCTAGTAACTCAATAGTTACAAGTCACGGCGACCCTAGACAGTGACCTTACTGTAGTGTCATAGTCTCCTTGATCTTAAATGACTAATAATACTTTACTGTATAATCATACAATAGTGTTATCAGTTCTTAGGAACTTATTCTGAGTTTACCTACGATTCAGCAGCTACGTAATACACCATTACATGTCACTGCGATCCTAGTTGTTGAGTTTATTGTGAGCTTTAGAGTGTTCCTGATTACCGATAACTTAATCATTTAATGTTTCAATATTTAATGCATGTTTTCACTAAGGGAAACTGCAAGCCTATTACAACTCTGATCAAGAGTATTTTCTTTCACATCCCACTGAGAAAACTGTGATGATGCTACGATGTGATATCACGTAACGAAACATTACACGTCATTATGACCCAGGATATCGCATCACCGTAGATTCTGTTAGTTTAAATTGGGAGAGTTGAATTCTATAAATATTGTGTAGGCTACAAACAACATGTTTCATTTGACATGTAAATAGCAAGACTCAAGTTCTTGTAAGTCCTTGATAAATCCGGGACGTTCGTTATGTGTGTACTAACATACTAACATATTAACATACTAATGTATTAATCTTAATATCACTTCGGGATAGGTCAGTACAACACAGTTCACTGCGACCCTAGGATCCTCCCCCCGGAGTTATGTTGGATATTTCCAACACCGAATACAACACTGTTGTATTCTTATTACTTATTACTAACCATACTAAATATTGTAGTAAGTAAAATTAACAACTCGTAGAATTCTCATGTACTAATAATTCATCTGTGCATTAGGCTAGAATTCTCACGTCACCTGACGCCAGTATTGCGTCAGATTTCCTTACAGTAAACACATTATATCCAATTTGTGTGAGAATTAAATACGATTCTCCATAATTAAAGCATTCTGTATGATAACTGATTGCAGACGAATTGTCCTCTAACTAAAAGCCGAATAGAGCGTTAGAATCATAGCGTCTACTTCGCGATAGAGTTAACGTCATCAATGAATGCCATGGGGAGACATTAATTCCTCTCCCTTATATATTTACTATTCTTAGATTGGTAAATAATAATATTTTGTTCCTCTAAATAATAAACCAATCCAGTCTTTAACGTTTCAAGCGCAAATGCGAGAAATATTAATGTTCGAGACAATAATTTGTTTTATGAACGTCGACTCGGCGTGGGTTGGAGGGACGCCATCCTCCTCAGTACGCGGACACGTGCAGAGCCGAAAGGAAGCAGACCTGCGCTTACCGTACTCATAAGAAGACGTCATTGCCCAGCAAATAGGGCAGGTGTTATCCATCCTTAGATGAAAGCCGCCACTGTGAGGCGTGAATGACCTTGCAGATAATATCTTCAACTAGTGCTGGTGTTAAATAAGGAGCCCTTTGACTTGGTTCCTGACGACACGTGATCAGCCAGCTGAAGCGCATCACTATCCAGGATAGTTTCACCGGAGCCTGGGATGCGAAATACGGCAATCTTAATACTTATACAATGCCCACAGCTAAGTATTCTTTTATTTGATGCATCAGGTATAAGATTGATAATAGCAGGGTGATTGTTCGTTAAGAAGCGCGATAACACCTAATAACAGGTGATTAAAATTTGTCACCTGTAAATTTCAATATTCTTGAATATAAATTGAGTAGTTAAATCAGTTGCTACTGAAAATTATTTATCTTGCAGCCCGAGAGAAGAATTCCTCACGCTGCCTTCTCCATGTTAACCCGTATCACTCGTCTATGTACCGAGTCTGGAGAATAAGAGGACTTCAATGGTTTCTAAAGGAATCTTCGTCAAGCTAAGATTTATTTCCTTTTACTATTCCATTGCAATTTAATTTATGCAGAATACTTTGAGATTAATGTGTGATTTACTGTAACTCATTATTATGCTCATATTTTATATTCCTCTTTATGTGAATGATATTAGTTTCAACATTACCTTATAGGATTAGATTATTATTATTTGAATTAGTGAACGAACCACACTAATTCCTGGACGTACTTACCTCCAGCAATAACCCCCCAATGTAGGTGTTTGAGGTTTGTTTCTTTAATAATACAGCTCATTAATTATTATTATGATCATGCTTTCTAGTTATATCCATAGTCACTGGTTTCCTCTAGAAATTATCCAATGATCTGAAATTCTCAGTTTCCCTCTTTACTTTAAAAGCGGGTGGTCCTTCGTAATTTAATTTCACTACATTGATTATTAATTAATCAGAATCAAACCCAAATATCCCACACACCTCCCTCACTGTACCATCACACACCTCCCTCACTGTACTACCACACACCACGCTCACTGTACCACTTCACACCTCCCTCACTGTACCATAACACACCTCCCACACTTTACCACCACACACCTCCCTCACTGTACCACCACACATCTCCCTCACTGTACAAACACACACCTTCCTCACTATACTACCAAACACCTCCCTCACTGAACCACAACACATCTCCCTCACTGTACCACAACACACCTCCCACAATATACTACCACACCCCTCCCTCACTGTACCACCACACACCTCCCTCACTGTACCCCCGCACGCCTCCCTTTCTGTATCACCACACACCTCCATCACTGTACCACCACACACCTCCATCACTGTACCACCTCACACCTCCCTCAATGTACCACCACACTCCTCCCTCACTGTACCACCACACACCACCCTCACTGTACAACAACACACCTCCCTCACTGTACAACCACACACCTCCATCACTGTATCACCACACACTTCCCTCAATGTATCACAACACACCTCCCTTACTGTACCACCACACACCTCCCTTACTGTACCACCACACACCTCCGTCACTGTACCACCACACACCTCCCTTACTGTACCACCACACACCTCCCTTATTCTACCACCACACACCTCCCTCACTGTACCACCACACACCTCCCTTACTGTACCACCACACACCTCCCACACTATACCACGACACACCTCCAACACTGTACCACCACACACCTCCCTTACTGTACCACCACACATCTCCCTTACTGTAGCACCACACACCTCCAACACTGTACCACAACACACCTCCCACACTATGCCACAACACACCTCCCACACTGTACCACCACACACCTCCCTTACTGTACAACTACACACCTCACATACTGTACCACCACACACCTCTTTTACTGTATCACAACACACCTCCCTTACTGTACCCCCACACACCTCTCATTGTACCACTACACACCTCCCTTTCTGTACCATAACACACATCCCATAATGTACCACCACACACCTCCTTTATTGTAACACAACACACCTCCCTTACTGTACCACCACACACCTCCCTTACTGTACCACCACACACCTCCCTTACTGTACCACCACACACCTCCCACACTGTACCACTACACACCTCCCACACTGTACCACCACACACCTCCCTCACTGTATGATTACACACCTCCCTCACTATACTACCACACACCTCCACCCATGTACCACCACACACCTCCCTCACTGTACCACCACACATCTACCTTTCTGTACCACCACACACCTCCTTTACCGTACCACCACACACCTCCCACATTGTACCACCACACACCTCCCTCACTGTACAAACACACACCTTCCTCACTATCCTTCCACACACCTCCCTCACTGTACCACAACACTCCTCCCTCACTGTACCACCACTCACCTCCCTCAATATACTACCTCACCCCTCCCTCACTGTACCACCACACACCTCACTCACTGTACCCCCACACACCTCCCTTATTCTACCACCACACACCTCTCTCACTGTACCTCCACACACCTCCCTTACTGTACCACCACACACCTCCGTCACTGTACCACCACACACCTCTCTCAATGTACCTCCACACATCTCCCTTACTGTACAACGACACACCTGCCTCACTGTACCACCACACACCTCCCTTACTGTACCACCTCACACCTCCCACACTTTACCACCACACACCTCGCTTACTGTACCACCACACACCTACCTTACTGTACCAGCACACACCTCCCTCACTGTACCTCCACACACCTCCCTTTCTGTACCACCACACACCTCCTTTACTGTACCACCACACCCATCCCACACTGTACCACCACACACCTCCCTTACTGTACCACAAGACACCTCCCATACTGTACCACGACACACCTCCCACACTGTACCAACAAACACCTGACTCACTGTACCACCACACACCTCCCACACTGTACCGTCATACACCTCCCTCACTGTACCACTACACACCTCCCACACTGTACCTTCACACACCTCCTTCACTGTACCATCACACACCTCCCTCACTTTACCACTACACACCTCGATCACTGTATCACTACACACCTCCCTCACTGTACCACTACACATCTCCCTCACTGTACCACCACACACCTCCCTCACTGTACCACTACACACCTTCCTCACTGTACCTTTACACACCTCCCTCACAGTATCACCACACACCTCGCTCACTGTACCACCACACACCTCCGACATTGTACAACTACACACCTTCCTCACTGTACCATTACACACCTCGCTTACTGTACCACCAAACACCTCCCAAACTGTACCACAACACACCTCCCTCACAATACCACCACTCACCTCCCACACTGTACCACCACACACCTCCCTCACTGAACAACTACACACCTCCCTCGATGTACCAACACACATCTCTCACACTGTACCGCCAGACACCTCCCTCAATGTACCACCACACACCTCCCAAACTGTACAACCACACACCTCCCTCACTGTACCACCACACACCTCCCACATTCTACCACCACACACCTCCCTCACTGTACCACCACACACCTCCCACCCTGTACCGCCACACACCTCCCTCACTGTACCTCCACAAACCTCCCTCACTGTACTGTCACACACCTCCCTCACTGTACCATCACACACCTCCCTCACTGTACCATTACACACCTCCCTCACTGTAGCACCACACACCTTCCACACTGTACCACCACCACACACCTCCCTCACTGTTCCGTCACACACCTCGTTCACTGTACCATCACACACCTCCCTCACTGTACCACCACACACCTCCCTCACTGAACCACCACACACCTCCCACACTGTTCCTCTACACATCTCTCTCACTGTTCCACCACACACCTCCCAAACTGTACAACCACACACCTCCCTCACTGTACCACCACACACCTCCCACATTCTACCACCACACACCTCCCTTACAACACCACCACACACTCCCCTCACTGTACCACCACACACCTCCCACACTGTACCACCATACACCTCCCTCACATTACTACCACATACCTCCCTCACTGTACCACCACACACCTCCCACACTATACCACCACACACCTCACTCACTGTACCACCGCACAACTCCCTTACTGTCCCACCACACACCTCCAAACTGTTCCACCACACACTTTCTTCACTGTACCACCACACACCTCCCTCACAGTACCATCACACACATCACACATTGTACCACCACAAACCTCCCTCACTGTACTGTCACACACCTCCCTCACTGTACTGTCACACACCTCCCTCACTGTACCACCACACACCTCCCTCACTGTACCGTTACACACCTCCCAAACTGTACCGTCACACAACTCCCTCACTGTATCACCACACATCTCCCTCACTGTACCGTCACACACCTCCCTCACTGTACTTCCACACACCTCCCACACTGCTCCGTCACACACCTCCCTCACAGTACAACTCAACACTTCCTTCATTGTACTATCACACACTTCCCCTACTGTCCCAGTACACACCTCCCTCACTGAACCACCACATACCTCCCTCTCTGTACCGTCACACACCTCCCATACTGTCCCACCACACACCTCCCTCACTGTACCACCACACACCTCCCTTACAGTACCACCACACACCTTCCAGAGTGTATCACTGCACACCTCCCTAACTGTACCACCACATACCTCCCTTACTGTACCACCACACACCTCACTCACTGTACAACCACACACCTCCCTTAATGTACCACCACACACCTCACTCACTGTACAACCACACTCCTCCCTTAATGTACCACCACACACCTCCCTTACTGTACCACCACACACCACCCTTACTGTACCACAAGACACCTCCTATACTGTACCACGACACACCACCCACACTGTATCATCACACACCTCCCTCACTGTGCCACCACACACCTTCCTCACTGTACCACCACACACCTCCTTCACTGTACCACTACACACCTCCCTCACTGTTCCACCACACACCTCTCTCACTGTACCGCCACACACCTCCATCAAAGTACCGTCACACACCTCCCTCACTGTACCGTCACACACCTCCAACAAAGTACCGTCACACACCTCCCTCACTGTAATACTCCACACTTCCCTCACTGTACCATCACACACCTCACTCACTGTACCACTACACACCTCCCTCACTGTATCACCACACACCTACCACACTGTACTACTACACACCTCCCTCACTGTACCATTACACACCTCCCTCACTGTAGCACCACACACCTTCCACACTGTACCACCACCACACACCTCCCTCACTGTTCCGTCACACACCTCGTTCACTGTACCATCACACACCTCCCTCACTGTACCACCACACACCTCCCTCACTGAACCACCACACACCTCCCACACTGTTCCTCTACACACCTCCCTCACTGTACCACCATACACCTCCTACACTGTACAACTACACACCTCCCTCACTGTACCACCACACACCTCCCTCACTGTACCACCACAAACCTTCCTCACTGTACCGTCATACACCTCCCTCACTGTGCCACCACCCACCTCCCTCACTGTACCACCACACAACTCCCTCACTATACTACTACACACCTCCCTCACTGTTCCACCACACACCTCTCTCACTGTACCGTCACACACCTCCATCAAAGTACCATCACACTCCTCTGTCACTGTATCACCACACACCTCCCTCACTGTACCGTCACGCACCTCCAACAAAGTACCGTCACACACCTCCCTCACTGTAATACTCCACACTTCCCTCACTGTACCACCACACACCTCCTTCACTGTACCACTACACACCTCCCACACTGTTCCACCACACACCTCTCTCACTGTACCGCCACACACCTCCATCAAAGTACCGTCACACACCTCCCTCACTGTACCGTCACACACTTCCAACAAAGTACCGTCACACACCTCCCTCACTGTAACACTCCACACTTCCCTCATTGTACCATCACACACCTCACTCACTGTACCACTACACACATCCCTCACTGTATCACCACACACCTACCACACTGTACCACCACACACCTCCCTCACTGTTCCGTCACACACCTCCCCCACTGTACCATCACACACCTCCCTCACTATACCACCATACACCTCCTACACTGTACAACTACACACCTCCCTCACTGTACCACCACACACCTCCCTCACTGTACCACCACAAACCTCCCTCACTGTACCGTCATACACCTCCCTCACTGTGCCACCACCCACCTCCCTCACTGTACCACCACACAACTCCCTCACTATACTACTACACACCTCCCTCACTGTTCCACCACACACCTCTCTCACTGTACCGTCACACACCTCCATCAAAGTACCATCACACACCTCTGTCATTGTATCACCACACACCTCCCTCACTGTACCGTCACGCACCTCCAACAAAGTACCGTCACACACCTCCCTCACTGTAATACTCCACACTTCCCTCACTGTACCATCACACACCTCACTCACTGTACCACTACACACCTCCCTCACTGTATCACCACACACCTACCACACTGTACTACTACACACCTCCCTCACTGTACCATTACACACCTCCCTCACTGTAGCACCACACACCTTCCACACTGTACCACCACCACACACCTCCCTCACTGTTCCGTCACACACCTCCTTCACTGTACCATCACACACCTCCCACACTGTACCACCACACACCTCCCTCACTGAACCACCACACACCTCCCACACTGTTCCTCTACACACCTCTCTCACTGTTCCACCACACACCTCCCAAACTGTACAACCACACACCTCCCTCACTGTACCACCACACACCTCCCACATTCTACCACCACACACCTCCCTTACAACACCACCACACACTCCCCTCACTGTACCACCACACACCTCCCACACTGTACCACCATACACCTCCCTCACAGTACTACCACATACCTCCCTCACTGTACCACCACACACCTCCCACACTATACCACCACACACCTCACTCACTGTACCACAGCACAACTCCCTTACTGTCCCACCACACACCTCCAAACTGTTCCACCACACACTTTCTTCACTGTACCACCACACACCTCCCTCACAGTACCATCACACACCTCCCACATTGTACCACCACACACCTCCCTCACTGTACCACCACACACCTCCCACCCTGTACCGCCACACACCTCCCTCACTGTACCTCCACAAACCTCCCTCACTGTACTGTCACACAGCTACCTCACTGTACTGTCACACACCTCCCTCACTGTACCACCACACACCTCCCTCACTGTACCACCACACACCTCCATCACTGTACCAACACACACCTCCCTCACTGTACCGTCACACACCTCCCACACTGTACCGTCACACACCTCCCTTACTGTATCACCACACATCTCCCTCACTGTACCGTCACACACCTCCCTCACTGTACTTCCACACACCTCCCACACGGCACCGTCACACACCTCCCTCACAGTACCACCACACACCTCCCACACTGTACCAACACACACCTCCCACACTGTTCCACCACACACCTCCCTCTCTGTACCCCTACATACCTCCCACACTGTACCACCACACACCTCCCTCACAGTTCCACCACACACCTCCCACACTGTACCACCACACAACTCCCTCACAGTACCACCACACACCTCCCTCACTGTACCACCACACACCTCCCTCACTGTACCATGACACACCTCTCATGCTGTACCACCACACACCTCCCACACTGTACCACCACTCACCTCCCTCACTGTACTGTCACACACCTCCCTCACTGTGCCACCACACACCTCCCTCACAGTACCACCACACACCTCCCTCGCTGTACCACCACACACCTCCTACACTGTACAACCACACACTTCCCTCACTGTACCACCACACACCTCCCTCACTGTACCATCACACACCTCCAATACTGTACCACCACACACCTCCCACACTAAACCACCAAACACCTCCCTCACTGTACCGTCACACACCTCCCTCACTGTGCCACCACACACCTTCCTCACTGTACCACCACACACCTCCTTCACTGTACCACTACACACCTCCCTCACTGTTCCACCACACACCTCTCTCACTGTACCGCCACACACCTCCATCAAAGTACCGTCACACACTTCCCTCATTGTACCATCACACACCTCACTCACTGTACCACTACACACATCCCTCACTGTATCACCACACACCTACCACACTGTTCCACCACACACCTCCCTCACTGTTCCGTCACACACCTCCCCCACTGTACCATCATACACCTCCCTCACTGTACCACCATACACCTCCTACACTGTACAACTACACACCTCCCTCACTGTACCACCACACACCTCCCTCACTGTACCACCACAAACCTCCCTCACTGTACCGTCATACACCTCCCTCACTGTGCCACCACCCACCTCCCTCACTGTACCACCACACAACTCCCTCACTATACTACTACACACCTCCCTCACTGTTCCACCACACACCTCTCTCACTGTACCGTCACACACCTCCATCAAAGTAACATCACACACCTCTGTCATTGTATCACCACACACCTCCCTCACTGTACCGTCACGCACCTCCAACAAAGTACCGTCACACACCTCCCTCACTGTAATACTCCACACTTCCCTCACTGTACCATCACACACCTCACTCACTGTACCACTACACACCTCCCTCACTGTATCACCACACACCTACCACACTGTACTACTACACACCTCCCTCACTGTACCATTACACACCTCCCTCACTGTAGCACCACACACCTTCCACACTGTACCACCACCACACACCTCCCTCACTGTTCCATCACACACCTCCTTCACTGTACCATCACACACCTCCCTCACTGTACCACCACACACCTCCCTCACTGAACCACCACACACCTCCCACACTGTTCCTCTACACACCTCTCTCACTGTTCCACCACACACCTCCCAAACTGTACAACCACACACCTCCCTCACTGTACCACCACACACCTCCCACATTCTACCACCACACACCTCCCTTACAACACCACCACACACTCCCCTCACTGTACCACCACACACCTCCCACACTGTACCACCATACACCTCCCTCACAGTACTACCACATACCTCCCTCACTGTACCACCACACACCTCCCACACTATACCACCACACACCTCACTCACTGTACCACAGCACAACTCCCTTACTGTCCCACCACACACCTCCAAACTGTTCCACCACACACTTTCTTCACTGTACCACCACACACCTCCCTCACAGTACCATCACACACCTCCCACATTGTACCACCACACACCTCCCTCACTGTACCACCACACACCTCCCACCCTGTACCGCCACACACCTCCCTCACTGTACCTCCACAAACCTCCCTCACTGTACTGTCACACACCTACCTCACTGTACTGTCACACACCTCCCTCACTGTACCACCACACACCTCCCTCACTGTACCACCACACACCTCCATCACTGTACCAACACACACCTCCCTCACTGTACCGTCACACACCTCCCACACTGTACCGTCACACACCTCCCTTACTGTATCACCACACATCTCCCTCACTGTACCGTCACACACCTCCCTCACTGTACTTCCACACACCTCCCACACTGCACCGTCACATACCTCCCTCACAGTACCACCACACACCTCCCACACTGTACCAACACACACCTCCCACACTGTTCCACCACACACCTCCCTCACTGTACCCCTACATACCTCCCACACTGTACCACCACACACCTCCCTCACAGTTCCACCACACACCTCCCACACTGTACCACCACACAACTCCCTCACAGTACCACCACACACCTCCCTCACTGTACCACCACACACCTCCCTCACTGTACCATGACACACCTCTCATGCTGTACCACCACACACCTCCCACACTGTACCACCACTCACCTCCCTCACTGTACTGTCACACACCTCCCTCACTGTGCCACCACACACCTCCCTCACAGTACCACCACACACCTCCCTCGCTGTACCACCACACACCTCCTACACTGTACAACCACACACCTCCCACATTGTACCACCACACACCTCCCTCACTGTACCACCACACACCTCCCACCCTGTACCGCCACACACCTCCCTCACTGTACCTCCACAAACCTCCCTCACTGTACTGTCACACACCTACCTCACTGTACTGTCACACACCTCCCTCACTGTACCACCACACACCTCCCTCACTGTACCACCACACACCTCCATCACTGTACCAACACACACCTCCCTCACTGTACCGTCACACACCTCCCACACTGTACCGTCACACACCTCCCTTACTGTATCACCACACATCTCCCTCACTGTACCGTCACACACCTCCCTCACTGTACTTCCACACACCTCCCACACTGCACCGTCACACACCTCCCTCACAGTACCACCACACACCTCCCACACTGTACCAACACACACCTCCCACACTGTTCCACCACACACCTCCCTCACTGTACCCCTACATACCTCCCACACTGTACCACCACACACCTCCCTCACAGTTCCACCACACACCTCCCACACTGTACCACCACACAACTCCCTCACAGTACCACCACACACCTCCCTCACTGTACCACCACACACCTCCCTCACTGTACCATGACACACCTCTCATGCTGTACCACCACACACCTCCCACACTGTACCACCACTCACCTCCCTCACTGTACTGTCACACACCTCCCTCACTGTGCCACCACACACCTCCCTCACAGTACCACCACACACCTCCCTCGCTGTACCACCACACACCTCCTACACTGTACAACCACACACTTCCCTCACTGTACCACCACACACCTCCCTCACTGTACCATCACACACCTCCAATACTGTACCACCACACACCTCCCACACTAAACCACCAAACACCTCTCTCACTGTACCGTCACACACCTCCCTCACTGTGCCACCACACACCTTCCTCACTGTACCACCACACACCCCTCCTTCACTGTACCACTACACACCTCCCTCACTGTTCCACCACACACCTCTCTCACTGTACCGCCACACACCTCCACCAAGTACCGTCACACACCTCCCTCACTGTACCGTCACACACCTCCAACAAAGTACCGTCACACACCTCCCTCACTGTAACACTCATCACTTCCCTCATTGTACCATCAAACACCTCACTCACTGTACCACTACACACCTCCCTCAATGTATCACCACACACCTACCACACTGTACCACCACACACCTCCCTCACTGTTCCGTCACACACCTCCCCCACTGTACCATCACACACCTCCCTCACTGTACCACCATACACCTCCTACACTGTACAACTACACACCTCCCTCACTGTACCACCACACACCTCCCTCACTGTACCACCACAAACCTCCCTCACTGTACCGTCATACACCTCCCTCACTGTGCCACCACCCACCTCCCTCACTGTACCACCACACAACTCCCTCACTATACTACTACACACCTCCCTCACTGTTCCACCACACACCTCTCTCACTGTACCGTCACACACCTCCATCAAAGTACCATCACACACCTCAGTCACTGTATCACCACACACCTCCCTCACTGTACCGTCACGCACCTCCAACAAAGTACCGTCACACACCTCCCTCACTGTAATACTCCACACTTCCCTCACTGTACCATCACACACCTCACTCACTGTACCACTACACACCTCCCTCACTGTATCACCACACACCTACCACACTGTACTACTACACACCTCCCTCACTGTACCATTACACACCTCCCTCACTGTAGCACCACACACCTTCCACACTGTACCACCACCACACACCTCCCTCACTGTTCCGTCACACACCTCGTTCACTGTACCATCACACACCTCCCTCACTGTACCACCACACACCTCCCTCACTGAACCACCACACACCTCCCACACTGTTCCTCTACACACCTCTCTCACTGTTCCACCACACACCTCCCAAACTGTACAACCACACACCTCCCTCACTGTACCACCACACACCTCCCACATTCTACCACCACACACCTCCCTTACAACACCACCACACACTCCCCTCACTGTACCACCACACACCTCCCACACTGTACCACCATACACCTCCCTCACATTACTACCACATACCTCCCTCACTGTACCACCACACACCTCCCACACTATACCACCACACACCTCACTCACTGTACCACCGCACAACTCCCTTACTGTCCCACCACACACCTCCAAACTGTTCCACCACACACTTTCTTCACTGTACCACCACACACCTCCCTCACAGTACCATCACACACCTCCCACATTGTACCACCACACACCTCCCTCACTGTACCACCACACACCTCCCACCCTGTACCGCCACACACCTCCCTCACTGTACCTCCACAAACCTCCCTCACTGTACTGTCACACACCTCCCTCACTGTACCACCACACACCTCCCTCACTGTATTACCACACACCTCCATCACTGTACCAACACACACCTCCCTCACTGTACCGTTACACACCTCCCAAACTGTACCGTCACACAACTCCCTCACTGTATCACCACACATCTCCCTCACTGTACCGTCACACACCTCCCTCACTGTACTTCCACACACCTCCCACACTGCACCGTCACACACCTCCCTCAAAGTACAACTCAACACTTCCTTCATTGTACCATCACACACTTCCCCTACTATCCCAGTACACACCTCCCTCACTGAACCACCACACACCTCCCTCTCTGTACCGTCACACACCTCCCATACTGTCCCACCACACACCTCCCTCACTGTACCACCACACACCTCCCTTACAGTACCACCACACACCTTCCAGACTGTATCACTGCACACCTCCCTAACTGTACCACCACATACTTCCCGTACTGTACCACCACACACCTCACTCACTGTACAACCACACACCTCCCTTAATGTACCACCACACACCTCACTCACTGTACAACCACACTCCTCCCTTAATGTACCACCACACACCTCCCTTACTGTACCACCACACACCTCCCTTACTGTACCACAAGACACCTCCTATACTGTACCACGACACACCACCCACACTGTATCATCACACACCTCCCTCACTGTGCCACCACACACCTTCCTTACTGTACCACCACACACCTCCTTCACTATACCACTAAACACCTCCCTCACTGTTCCACCACACACCTCTCTCACTGTACCGCCACACACCTCCATCAAAGTACCGTCACACACCTCCCTCACAGTACCGTCACACACCTCCAACAAAGTACCGTCACACACCTCCCTCACTGTAACACTCCACACTTCCCTCATTGTACCATCACACACCTCATTCACTGTACCACTACACACCTCCCTCACTGTATCACCACACACCTACCACACTGTACCACCACACACCTCCCTCACTGTTCCGTCACACACCTCCCCCACTGTACCATCACACACCTCCCTCACTGTACCACCATACACCTCCTACACTGTACAACTACACACCTCCCTCACTGTACCACCACACACCTCCCTCACTGTACCACCACAAACCTCCCTCACTGTACCGTCATACACCTCCCTCACTGTGCCACCACCCACCTCCCTCACTGTACCACCACACAACTCCCTCACTATACTACTACACACCTCCCTCACTGTTCCACCACACACCTCTCTCACTGTACCGTCACACACCTCCATCAAAGTACCATCACACACCTCTGTCACTGTTCCGTCACACACCTCGTTCACTGTACCATCACACACCTCCCTCACTGTACCACCACACACCTCCCTCACTGAACCACCACACACCTCCCACACTGTTCCTCTACACACCTCTCTCACTGTTCCACCACACACCTCCCAAACTGTACAACCACACACCTCCCTCACTGTACCACCACACACCTCCCACATTCTACCACCACACACCTCCCTTACAACACCACCACACACTCCCCTCACTGTACCACCACACACCTCCCACACTGTACCACCATACACCTCCCTCACAGTACTACCACATACCTCCCTCACTGTACCACCACACACCTCCCACACTATACCACCACACACCTCACTCACTGTACCACCGCACAACTCCCTTACTGTCCCACCACACACCTCCAAACTGTTCCACCACACACTTTCTTCACTGTACCACCACACACCTCCCTCACAGTACCATCACACACCTCCCACATTGTACCACCACACACCTCCCTCACTGTACCACCACACACCTCCCACCCTGTACCGCCACACACCTCCCTCACTGTACCTCCACAAACCTCCCTCACTGTACTGTCACACACCTCCCTCACTGTACTGTCACACACCTCCCTCACTGTACCACCACACACCTCCCTCACTGTACCACCACACACCTCCATCACTGTACCAACACACACCTCCCTCACTGTACCGTTACACACCTCCCAAACTGTACCGTCACACAACTCCCTCACTGTATCACCACACATCTCCCTCACTGTACCGTCACACACCTCCCTCACTGTACTTCCACACACCTCCCACACTGCACCGTCACACACCTCCCTCACAGTACAACTCAACACTTCCTTCATTGTACCATCACACACTTCCCCTACTGTCCCACTACACACCTCCCTCACTGAACCACCACACACCTCCCTCTCTGTACCGTCACACACCTCCCATACTGTCCCACCACACACCTCCCTCACTGTACCACCACACACCTCCCTTACAGTACCACCACACACCTTCCAGACTGTATCACTGCACACCTCCCTAACTGTACCACCACATACCTCCCTTACTGTACCACCACACACCTCACTCACTGTACAACCACACACCTCCCTTAATGTACCACCACACACCTCACTCACTGTACAACCACACTCCTCCCTTAATGTACCACCACACACCTCCCTTACTGTACCACCACACACCTCCCTTACTGTACCACAAGACACCTCCTATACTGTACCACGACACACCACCCACACTGTATCATCACACACCTCCCTCACTGTGCCACCTCACACCTTCCTCACTGTACCACCACACACCTCCTTCACTGTACCACTACACACCTCCCTCACTGTTCCACTACACACCTCTCTCACTGTACCGCCACACACCTCCATCAAAGTACCGTCACACACCTCCCTCACTGTACCGTCACACACCTCCAACAAAGTACCGTCACACACCTCCCTCACTGTAACACTCCACACTTCCCTCATTGTACCATCACACACCTCATTCACTGTACCACTACACACCTCCCTCACTGTATCACCACACATCTACCACACTGTACCACCACACACCTCCCTCACTGTTCCGTCACACACCTCCCCCACTGTACCATCACACACCTCCCTCACTGTACCACCATACACCTCCTACACTGTACAACTACACACCTCCCTCACTGTACCACCACACACCTCCCTCACTGTACCACCACAAACCTCCCTCACTGTACCGTCATACACCTCCCTCACTGTGCCACCACCCACCTCCCTCACTGTACCACCACACAACTCCCTCACTATAATACTACACACCTCCCTCACTGTTCCACCACACACCTATCTCACTGTACCGTCACACACCTCCATCAAAGTACCATCACACACCTCTGTCACTGTATCACCACACACCTCCCTCACTGTACCGTCACGCACCTCCAACAAAGTACCGTCACACACCTCCCTCACTGTAATACTCCACACTTCCCTCACTGTACCATCACACACCTCACTCACTGTACCACTACACACCTCCCTCACTGTATCACCACACACCTACCACACTGTACTACTACACACCTCCCTCACTGTACCATTACACACCCCCCTCACAGTAGCACCACACACCTTCCACACTGTACCACCACCACACACCTCCCTCACTGTTCCGTCACACACCTCGTTCACTGTACCATCACACACCTCCCTCACTGTACCACCACACACCTCCCTCACTGAACCACCACACACCTCCCACACTGTTCCTCTACACACCTCTCTCACTGTTCCACCACACACCTCCCTCACTGAACCACCACACACCTCCCTCACTGTTCCGTCACACACCTCCCTCACTGTACCACTACACACCTCCCTCACTGTACCACCACACACCTCCATCACTGTACCAACACACACCTCCCTCACTGTACCGTTACACACCTCCCAAACTGTACCGTCACACAACTCCCTCACTGTATCACCACACATCTCCCTCACTGTACCGTCACACACCTCCCTCACTGTACTTCCACACACCTCCCACACTGCACCGTCACACACCTCCCTCACAGTACAACTCAACACTTCCTTCATTGTACCATCACACACTTCCCCTACTGTCCCACTACACACCTCCCTCACTGAACCACCACACACCTCCCTCTCTGTACCGTCACACACCTCCCATACTGTCCCACCACACACCTCCCTCACTGTACCACCACACACCTCCCTTACAGTACCACCACACACCTTCCAGACTGTATCACTGCACACCTCCCTAACTGTACCACCACATACCTCCCTTACTGTACCACCACACACCTCACTCACTGTACAACCACACACCTCCCTTAATGTACCACCACACACCTCACTCACTGTACAACCACACTCCTCCCTTAATGTACCACCACACACCTCCCTTACTGTACCACCACACACCTCCCTTACTGTACCACAAGACACCTCCTATACTGTACCACGACACACCACCCACACTGTATCATCACACACCTCCCTCACTGTGCCACCTCACACCTTCCTCACTGTACCACCACACACCTCCTTCACTGTACCACTACACACCTCCCTCACTGTTCCACTACACACCTCTCTCACTGTACCGCCACACACCTCCATCAAAGTACCGTCACACACCTCCCTCACTGTACCGTCACACACCTCCAACAAAGTACCGTCACACACCTCCCTCACTGTAACACTCCACACTTCCCTCATTGTACCATCACACACCTCATTCACTGTACCACTACACACCTCCCTCACTGTATCACCACACACCTACCACACTGTACCACCACACACCTCCCTCACTGTTCCGTCACACACCTCCCCCACTGTACCATCACACACCTCCCTCACTGTACCACCATACACCTCCTACACTGTACAACTACACACCTCCCTCACTGTACCACCACACACCTCCCTCACTGTACCACCACAAACCTCCCTCACTGTACCGTCATACACCTCCCTCACTGTGCCACCACACACCTCCCTCACTGTACCACCACACAACTCCCTCACTATAATACTACACAACTCCCTCACTGTTCCACCACACACCTCTCTCACTGTACCGTCACACACCTCCATCAAAGTACCATCACACACCTCTGTCACTGTATCACCACACACCTCCCTCACTGTACCGTCACGCACCTCCAACAAAGTACCGTCACACACCTCCCTCACTGTAATACTCCACACTTCCCTCACTGTACCATCACACACCTCACTCACTGTACCACTACACACCTCCCTCACTGTATCACCACACACCTACCACACTGTACTACTACACACCTCCCTCACTGTACCATTACACACCCCCCTCACAGTAGCACCACACACCTTCCACACTGTACCACCACCACACACCTCCCTCACTGTTCCGTCACACACCTCGTTCACTGTACCATCACACACCTCCCTCAC
Source organism: Procambarus clarkii (assembly GCF_040958095.1). Lineage (NCBI taxonomy): Eukaryota > Metazoa > Arthropoda > Malacostraca > Decapoda > Cambaridae > Procambarus > Procambarus clarkii. Next base: position 30,846,096 of record NC_091163.1, read on the forward strand.
TGTACCACCACACACCTCCCTCACTGAACCACCACACACCTCCCACACTGTTCCTCTATACACCTCTCTCACTGTTCCACCACACACCTCCCTCACTGAACCACCACACACCTCCCTCACTGTTCCGTCACACACCTCCCTCACTGTACCACTACACACCTCCCTCACTGTATCACTACACACCTCCCTCACTGTACCACTACACATATCCCTCACTGTACCACCAAACAACTCCCTCAATGTACCACTACACACCTCCCTCACTGTACCACTACACACCTCCTCACTGTACCGTCACACACCTCCTTCACTGTACCACTACACACCTCGCTTACTGTACCACCACACACCTCCCTCACTGTACCACCACACACCTCCCACACTGTACCACCACACACCTCCCTCACAATACTACCACACACCTCCCTCACTGTACCACCACAAACCTCCCACACTATATCACCACACACCTCACTCACTGTACCACCGCACACCTCCCTTACTGTCCCAGCACACACCTCCCACACAGTACCACAACACAATTTCTTCACTGTACTACCACACACCTCCCTCACAGTACCATCACACACCTCCCACATTGTACCACCACACACCTCCCTCACTGTAACTCCACAAACCTCTCTCACTGTACTGTCACACACGTCCCTCACTGTACCACCACACACATCCCTCACTGTACCACCACACACCTCCATCACTGTACCAACACACACCTCCCTCACTGTACCGTCACACACCTCCCACACTGTACCGTCACACACCTCCCTCACTGTATCACCACAAACCTCCCTCACTGTACCGTCACACACCTCCCTCACTGTACCCAAACACACCTCCCACACTGTACCGTCACACACCTCCTTCACTGTACCACACCACACTTCCTTCGTTGTACCATCACACACTTCCCCCACTGTCCCACTACACACCTCCCTCACTGAACCACCACACACCTCCCTCTCTGAACAGTCACACACCTCCCACACTGTCCCACCACACACCTCCCTCACTGTACCACCACACACTTCCCTTACAGTACCACCACACACCTTCCACACTGTACCACTACACACCTCTCTTACTGTACCACCACATACCTCCCTTCCTGTACCACCACACACCTCCCTCACTGTACAACCACACACCTCCCTTTATGTACCACCACACACCTCCCTTTCTGTACCACCACACACCAACCTTTCTGTACGAAGACACACTTCCCTCATTGCACCACTACACACCTCCCACTCTGTATCACCACACACCTCCCTTACTGTACAACAACACACCTCCCTCACTGTACCATTACACACCTCCCTCACTGTACCACCACACAGCTCCCTTACTGTACCGTCACACACCTCCCTCACTGTACCATCACACACCTCCCTCACTGTACCATCACACACCTCCCACACTGTACCACCACACACCTCCCCCTCACTGTACCACCACTCACCTCACACACTGTACCACCACTCACCTCACACACTGTACCACCACACACCTCCCTCACTGTACCACCACACACCTCCCACACTGTACCACTACACACCTCCCTCACTGTACCACCACACACCTCCCACACTGTACCAACACACACCTCCCTCACTGTTCCACCACACACCTCCCACACTGTACCCCCACATACCTCCCACACTGTACCACCACACACCTCCCTCACAGTTCCACCACACATCTCCCACACTGTACCACCACACAACTCCCTCACAGTACCACCACACACCTCCCTCACTGTACCACCACACACCTCCCTCACTGTACCATGACATACCTCTCATGCTGTACCACCACACACCTCCCACACTGTACCACCACTCAACTCCCTCACTGTACTGTCACACACCTCCCTCACTGTGCCACCACACACCTGCCTCACAGTACCACCACACACCTCCCTCGCTGTACCACCAAACACCTCCTACACTGTACAACCACACACTTCCCTCACTGTACCACCACACACCTCCCTCACTGTACCATCACACACCTCCAATACTGTACCACCACACACCTCCCACACTAAACCGCCAAACACCTCCCTCACTGTACCGTCACACACCTCCCTCACTGTGCCACCACACACCTTCCTCACTGTACCACCACACACCTCCTTCACTGTACCACTACACACCTCCCTCACTGTTCCACCACACACCTCTCTCACTGTACCGCCACACACCTCCATCAAAGTACCGTCACACACCTCCCTCACTGTACCGTGACACACCTCCAACAAAGTACCGTCACACACCTCCCTCACTGTAACACACCACACTTCCCTCATTGTACCATCACACACCTCACTCACTGTACCACTACACACCTCCCTCACTGTATCACCACACACCTACCACACTGTACCACCACACACCTCCCTCACTGTTCCATCACACACCTCCCCCACTGTACCATCACACACCTCCCTCACTGTACCACCATACACCCCCTACACTGTACAACTACACACCTCCCTCATTGTACCACCACACACCTCCCTCACTGTACCACCACAAACCTCCCTCACTGTACCGTCATACACCTCCCTCACTGTGCCACCACCCACCTCCCTCACTGTACCACCACACAACTCCCTCACTATACGACTACACACCTCCCTCACTGTTCCACCACACACCTCTCTCACTGTACCGTCACACACCTCCATCAAAGTACCGTCACACACCTCTGTCACTGTATCACCACACACCTCCCTCACTGTACCGTCACGCACCTCCAACAAAGTACCGTCACACATCTCCCTCACTGTAACACTCCACACTTCCCTCACTGTACCATCACACACCTCACTCACTGTACCACTACAAACCTCCCTCACTGTATCACCACACACCTACCACACTGTACTACTACACACCTCCCTCACTGTACCATTACACACCTCCCTCACTGTAGCACCACACACCTTCCACACTTTACCACCACCACACACCTCCCTCACTGTTCCGTCACACACCTCTTTCACTGTACCATCACACACCTCCCTCACTGAACCACCACACACCTCCCACACTATTCCTCTACACACCTCTCTCACTGTTCCACCACACACCTCCCACACTGTACCACCACACACTTTCCTCACTGTACCACAACACACCTCCCTCACTGTACCACTACACACCTCCCTCACTATACCACTACACACCTCCCTCACTGTACCACTGCACACCTCCCTCACTGTACCACCACACACCTCCCAAACTGTACCACAACACACCTCCCTCACAATACCACCACTCACCTCCCACACTGTACCACCACACACCTCCCTCACTGAACAACTACACACCTCCCTCGATGTACCACCACACACCTCCGAAACTGTACAACCACACACCTCCCTCACTGTACCACCACACACCTCCCACCCTGTACCGCTACACACCTCCCTCACTGTACCTCCACAAACCTCCCTCACTGTACTGTCACACACCTCCCTCACTGTACTGTCACACACCTCCCTCACTGTACCATCACACATCTCCCTCAATGTACCACCACACACCTCCATCACTGTACCAACACACACCTCCCTCTCTGTACCGTCACACACCTCCCACACTGTACCGTCACACACCTCCCTCACTGTATCACCACACATCTCCCTCACTGTACCGTCACACACCTCCCTCACTGTACTTCCACACACCTCCCACACTGCACCGTCACACACCTCCCTCACAGTACCACCACACACCTCCCACACTGTACCAACACACACCTCCCTCACTGTTCCACCACACACCTCCCACACTGTACCCCTACATACCTCCCACACTGTACCACCACCACAACTCCCTCACAGTTCCACCACACACCTCCCACACTGTACCACCACACAACTCCCTCACAGTACCACCACACACCTCCCTCACTCTACCACCACACACCTCCCACATTCTACCACCACACACCTCCCTTACAACACCACCACACACTCCCCTCACTGTACGACCACACACCTCCCACACTGTACCACCATACACCTCCCTCACAGTACTACCACATACCTCCCTCACTGTACCACCACACACCTCCCACACTATACCACCACACACCTCACTCACTGTACCACCGCACAACTCCCTTACTGTCCCACCACACACCTCCACACTGTTCCACCACACACTTTCTTCACTGTACCACCACACACCTCCCTCACAGTACCATCACACACCTCCCACATTGTACCACCACACACCTCCCTCACTATACCACCACACACCTCCCACCCTGTACCGCCACACACCTCCCTCACTGTACCTCCACAAACCTCCCTCACTGTACTGTCACACACCTCCCTCACTGTACTGTCACACACCTCCCTCACTGTACCACCACACACCTCCCGCACTGTACCTCCACACACCTCCATCACTGTACCAACACACACCTCCCTCACTGTACCGTTACACACCTCCCACACTGTACCGTCACACACCTCCCTCACTGTATCACCACACATCTCCCTCACTGTACCGTCACACACCTCCCTCACTGTACTTCCACACACCTCCCACACTGCACCGTCACACACCTCCCTCACAGTACAACTCAACACTTCCTTCATTGTACCATCACACACTTCCCCTACTGTCCCACTACACACCTCCCTCACTGAACCACCACACACCTCCCTCTCTGTACCATCACACACCTCCCATACTGTCCCACCACACACCTCCCTCACTGTACCACCACACACCTCCCTTACAGTACCACCACACACCTTCCAGACTGTATCACTGCACACCTCCCTAACTGTACCACCACATACCTCCCTTACTGTACCACCACACACCTCCCTTAATGTACCACCACACACCTCACTCACTGTACAACCACACTCCTCCCTTAATGTACCACCACACACCTCACTCACTGTACAACCACACACCTCCCTTAATGTACCACCACACACCTCACTCACTGTACAACCACACTCCTCCCTTAATGTACCACCACACACCTCCCTTACTGTACCACCACACACCTCCTTACTGTACCACAAGACACCTCCTATACTGTACCACGACACACCACCCACACTGCATCATCACACACCTCCCTCACTGTACCACTACACACCTCCCTCACTGTATCACTACACACCTCCCTCACTGTACCACTACACATCTCCCTCACTGTACCACCACACAACTCCCTCACTGTACCACTACACACCTCCTTCACTGTACCATTACACACCTCGCTTACTGTACCACCACACACCTCCCTCACTGTACCACCACACACCTCCCACACTGTACCACCACACACCTCCCTCACAATACTACCACACACCTCCCTCACTGTACCACCACACACCTCCCACACTATATCACCACACACCTCACTCACTGTACCACCGCACACCTCCCTTACTGTCCCAGCACACACCTCCCACACAGTACCACAACACAATTTCTTCACTGTACTACCACACACCTCCCTCACAGTACCATCACACACCTCCCACATTGTACCACCACACACCTCCCTCACTGTAACTCCACAAACCTCTCTCACTGTACTGTCACACACGTCCCTCACTGTACCACCACACACATCCCTCACTATACCACCACACACCTCCATCACTGTACCAACACACAACTCCCTCACTGTACCGTCACACACCTCCCACACTGTACCGTCACACACCTCCCTCACTGTATCACCACACACCTCCCTCACTGTACCGTCACACACCTCCCTCACTGTTCCCCCACACACCTCCCACACTGTACCGTCACACACCTCCTTCACTGTACCACACCACACTTCCTTCGTTGTACCATCACACACTTCCCCCACTGTCCCACTACACACCTCCCTCACTGAACCACCACACACCTCCCTCTCTGAACAGTCACACACCTCCCACACTGTCCCACCACACACCTCCCTCACTGTACCACCAAACACTTCCCTTACAGTACCACCACACACCTTCCACACTGTACCACTACACACCTCTCTTACTGTACCACCACATACCTCCCTTCCTGTACCACCACACACCTCCCTCACTGTACAACCACACACCTCCCTTTATGTACCACCACACACCTCCCTTTCTGTACCACCACACACCAACCTTTCTGTACGAAGACACACCTCCCTCATTGCACCACTACACACCTCCCACTCTGTATCACCACACACCTCCCTTACTGTACAACAACACACCTCCCTCACTGTACCATTACACACCTCCCTCACTGTACCACCACACAGCTCCCTTACTGAACCGTCACACACCTCCCTCACTGTACCGTCACACACCTCCTTCACTGTACCACACCACACTTCCTTCGTTGTACCATCACACACTTCCCCCACTGTCCCACTACACACCTCCCTCACTGAACCACCACACACCTCCCTCTCTGAACAGTCACACACCTCCCACACTGTCCCACCACACACCTCCCTCACTGTACCACCAAACACTTCCCTTACAGTACCACCACACACCTTCCACACTGTACCACTACACACCTCTCTTACTGTACCACCACATACCTCCCTTCCTGTACCACCACACACCTCCCTCACTGTACAACCACACACCTCCCTTTATGTACCACCACACACCTCCCTTTCTGTACCACCACACACCAACCTTTCTGTACGAAGACACACCTCCCTCATTGCACCACTACACACCTCCCACTCTGTATCACCACACACCTCCCTTACTGTACAACAACACACCTCCCTCACTGTACCATTACACACCTCCCTCACTGTACCACCACACAGCTCCCTTACTGAACCGTCACACACCTCCCTCACTGTACCATCACACACCTCCCTCACAGTACCATCACACACCTCCCACACTGTACCACCACACACCTCCCTCACTGTACCACTACACACCTCCCTCACTGTACCAATACACACCTCCCACACTGTACCACCACACACCTCCCCCTCACTGTACCACCACTCACCTCACACACTGTACCACCACTCACCTCACACACTGTACCACCACACACCTCCCTCACTGTACCACCACACACCTCCCACACTGTACCACTACACACCTCCCTCACTGTACCACCACACACCTCCCACACTGTACCAACACACACCTCCCTCACTGTTCCACCACACACCTCCCACACTGTACCCCCACATACCTCCCACACTGTACCACCACACACCTCCCTCACAGTTCCACCACACATCTCCCACACTGTACCACCACACAACTCCCTCACAGTACCACCACACACCTCCCTCACTGTACCACCACACACCTCCTTCACTGTACCATGACATACCTCTCATGCTGTACCACCACACACCTCCCACACTGTACCACCACTCAACTCCCTCACTGTACTGTCACACACCTCCCTCACTGTGCCACCACACTCCTGCCTCACAGTACCACCACACACCTCCCTCGCTGTACCACCAAACACCTCCTACACTGTACAACCACACACTTCCCTCACTGTACCACCACACACCTCCCTCACTGTACCATCACACACCTCCAATACTGTACCACCACACACCTCCCACACTAAACCGCCAAACACCTCCCTCACTGTACCGTCACACACCTCCCTCACTGTGCCACCACACACCTTCCTCACTGTACCACCACACACCTCCTTCACTGTACCACTACACACCTCCCTCACTGTTCCACCACACACCTCTCTCACTGTACCGCCACACACCTCCATCAAATAACCGTCACACACCTCCCTCACTGTACCGTGACACACCTCCAACAAAGTACCGTCACACACCTCCCTCACTGTAACACTCCACACTTCCCTCATTGTACCATCACACACCTCACTCACTGTACCACTACACACTTCCCTCACTGTATCACCACACACCTACCACACTGTACCACCACACACCTCCCTCACTGTTCCGTCACACACCTCCCCCACTGTACCATCACACACCTCCCTCACTGTACCACCATACACCCCCTACACTGTACAACTACACACCTCCCTCATTGTACCACCACACACCTCCCTCACTGTACCACCACACACCTCCCTCACTGTACCACCACAAACCTCCCTCACTGTACCGTCATACACCGCCCTCACTGTGCCACCACCCACCTCCCTCACTGTACCACCACACAACTCCCTCACTATACGACTACACACCTCCCTCACTGTTCCACCACACACCTCTCTCACTGTACCGTCACACACCTCCATCAAAGTACCGTCACACACCTCTGTCACTGTATCACCACACACCTCCCTCACTGTACCGTCACGCACCTCCAACAAAGTACCGTCACACATCTCCCTCACTGTAGCACTCCACACTTCCCTCACTGTACCATCACACACCTCACTCACTGTACCACTACAAACCTCCCTCACTGTATCACCACACACCTACCACACTGTACTACTACACACCTCCCTCACTGTACCATTACACACCTCCCTCACCGTAGCACCACACACCTTCCACACTGTACCACCACCACACACCTCCCTCACTGTTCCGTCACACACCTCCTTCACTGTACCATCACACACCTCCCTCACTGAACAACCACACACCTCCCACACTATTCCTCTACACACCTCTCTCACTGTTCCACCACACACCTCCCACACTGTACCACCACACACTTTCCTCACTGTACCACAACACACCTCCCTCACTGTACCACTACACACCTCCCTCACTATACCACTACACACCTCCCTCACTGTACCACTGCACACCTCCCTCACTGTACCACCACACACCTCCCAAACTGTACCACAACACACCTCCCTCACAATACCACCACTCACCTCCCACACTGTACCACCACACACCTCCCTCACTGAACAACTATACACCTCCCTCGATGTACCACCACACACCTCCGAAACTGTACAACCACACACCTCCCTCACTGTACCACCACACACCTCCCACCCTGTACCGCTACACACCTCCCTCACTGTACCTCCACAAACCTCCCTCACTGTACTGTCACACACCTCCCTCACTGTACTGTCACACACCTCCCTCACTGTACTGTCACACACCTCCCTCACTGTACCATCACACATCTCCCTCAATGTACCACCACACACCTCCATCACTGTACCAACACACACCTCCCTCACTGTACCGTCACACACCTCCCACACTGTACCGTCACACACCTCCCTCACTGTATCACCACACATCTCCCTCACTGTACCGTCACACACCTCCCTCACTGTACTTCCACACACCTCAAACACTGCACCGTCACACACCTCCCTCACAGTACCACCACACACCTCCCACACTGTACCAACACACACCTCCCTCACTGTTCCACCACACACCTCCCACACTGTACCCCTACATACCTCCCACACTGTACCACCACCACAACTCCCTCACAGTTCCACCACACACCTCCCACACTGTACCACCACACAACTCCCTCACAGTACCACCACACACCTCCCTCACTGTACCACCACACACCTCCCACATTCTACCACCACACACCTCCCTTACAACACCACCACACACTCCCCTCACTGTACGACCACACACCTCCCACACTGTACCACCATACACCTCCCTCACAGTACTACCACATACCTCCCTCACTGTACCACCACACACCTCCCACACTATACCACCACACACCTCACTCACTGTACCACCGCACAACTCCCTTACTGTGCCACCACACACCTCCACACTGTTCCACCACACACTTTCTTCACTGTACCACCACACACCTCCCTCACAGTACCATCACACACCTCCCACATTGTACCACCACACACCTCCCTCACTGTACCACCACACACCTCCCACCCTGTACCGCCACACACCTCCCTCACTGTACCTCCACAAACCTCCCTCACTGTACTGTCACACACCTCCCTCACTGTACTGTCACACACCTCCCTCACTGTACCACCACACACCTCCCTCACTGTACCTCCACACACCTCCATCACTGTACCAACACACACCTCCCTCACTGTACCGTTACACACCTCCCACACTGTACCGTCACACACCTCCCTCACTGTATCACCACACATCTCCCTCACTGTACCGTCACACACCTCCCTCACTGTACTTCCACACACCTCCCACACTGCACCGTCACACACCTCCCTCACAGTACAACTCAACACTTCCTTCATTGTACCACCACACACCTCCCACACTGTACCAACACACACCTTTCTAACTGTTCCACCACACACCTCCCACACTGTACCCCCACATACCTCCCACACTGTACCACCACACACCTCCCTCACAGTTCCACCACACACCTCCCACACTGTACCACCACACAACTCCCTCACAGTACCACCACACACCTCCCTCACTGTACCACCACACACCTCCCTCACTGTACCATGACACACGTCTCATGCTGTACCTCCACACACCTCCCACACTGTACCACCACTCACCTCCCTCACTGTACTGTCACACACCTCCCTCACTATGCCACCACACACCTCCCTCACAGTACCACCACACACCTCCCTCGCTGTACCACCAAACACCTCCTACACTGTACAACCACACACTTCCCTCACTGTACCACCACACACCTCCCTCACTGTACCACCAAACACCTCCCTCACTGTACCGTCACACACCTCCCTCACTGTGCCACCACACACCTTCCTCACTGTACCACCACACACCTCCTTCACTGTACCACTACACACCTCCCTCACTGTTCCACCACACACCTGTCTCACTGTACCGCCACACACCTCCATCAAAGTACAGTCACACACCTCCCTCACTGTACCGTCACACACCTCCAACAAAGTACCGTCACACACCTCCCTCACTGTAACACTCCACACTTCCCTCATTGTACCATCACACACCTCACTCACTGTACCACTACACACCTCCCTCACTGTATCACCACACACCTACCACACTGTGCCGCCACACACCTCCCTCACTGTTCCGTCACACACCTCCCCCACTGTACCATCACACACCTCCCTCACTGTACCACCATACACCTCCTACACTGTACAACTACACACCTCCCTCACTGTACCACCACACACCTCCCTCACTGTACCACCACAAACCTCCCTCACTGTACCGTCATACACCTCCCTCACTGTGCCACCACCCACCTCCCTCACTGTACCACCACACAACTCCCTCACTATACGACTACACACCTCCCTCACTGTTCCAACACACACCTCTCTCACTGTACCGTCACACACCTCCATCAAAGTACCGTCACACACCTGTGTCACTGTATCACCACACACCTCCCTCACTGTACCGTCACGCACCTCCAACAAAGTACCGTCACACATCTCCCTCACTGTAACACTACACACTTCCCTCACTGTACCATCACACACCTCACTCACTGTACCACTACACACCTCCCTCACTGTATCACCACAAACCTACCACACTGTACTACTACACACCTCCCTCACTGTACCATTACACACCTCCCTCACTGTAGCACCACACACCTTCCACACTGTACCACCACCACACACCTCCCTCACTGTTCCGTCACACACCTCCTTCACTGTGCCATCACACACCTCCCTCACTGTACCACCACACACCTCCCTCACTGAACCACCACACACCTCCCACACTATTCCTCTACACACCTCTCTCACTGTTCCACCACACACCTCCCACACTGTACCACCACACACTTTCCTCACTCTACCACAACACACCTCCCTCACTGTACCACTACACACCTCCCTCACTGTACTGTCACACACCTCACTCACTGTACTGTCACACACCTCCCTCACTGTACCATCACACATCTCCCTCAATGTACCACCACACACCTCCATCACTGTACCAACACACACCTCCCTCACTGTACCGTCACACACCTCCTACACTGTACCGTCACACACCTCCCTCACTGTATCACCACACATCTCCCTCACTGTACCGTCACACACCTCCCTCACTGTACTTCCACACACCTCAAACACTGCACCGTCACACACCTCCCTCACAGTACCACCACACACCTCCCACACTGTACCAACACACACCTCCCTCACTGTTCCACCACACACCTCCCACACTGTACCCCTACATACCTCCCACACTGTACCACCACCACAACTCCCTCACAGTTCCACCACACACCTCCCACACTGTACCACCACACAACTCCCTCACAGTACCACCACACACCTCCCTCACTGTACCACCACACACCTCCCACATTCTACCACCACACACCTCCCTTACAACACCACCACACACTCCCCTCACTGTACGACCACACACCTCCCACACTGTACCACCATACACCTCCCTCACAGTACTACCACATACCTCCCTCACTGTACCACCACACACCTCCCACACTATACCACCACACACCTCACTCACTGTACCACCGCACAACTCCCTTACTGTGCCACCACACACCTCCACACTGTTCCACCACACACTTTCTTCACTGTACCACCACACACCTCCCTCACAGTACCATCACACACCTCCCACATTGTACCACCACACACCTCCCTCACTGTACCACCACACACCTCCCACCCTGTACCGCCACACACCTCCCTCACTGTACCTCCACAAACCTCCCTCACTGTACTGTCACACACCTCCCTCACTGTACTGTCACACACCTAACTCACTGTACCACCACACACCTCCCTCACTGTACCTCCACACACCTCCATCACTGTACCAACACACACCTCCCTCACTGTACCGTTACACACCTCCCACACTGTACCGTCACACACCTCCCTCACTGTATCACCACACATCTCCCTCACTGTACCGTCACACACCTCCCTCACTGTACTTCCACACACCTCCCACACTGCACCGTCACACACCTCCCTCACAGTACAACTCAACACTTCCTTCATTGTACCATCACACACTTCCCCTACTGTCCCACTACACACCTCCCTCACTGAACCACCACACACCTCCCTCTCTGTACCATCACACACCTCCCATACTGTCCCACCACACACCTCCCTCACTGTACCACCACACACCTCCCTTACAGTACCACCACACACCTTCCAGACTATATCACTGCACACCTCCCTAACTGTACCACCACATACCTCCCTTACTGTACCACCACACACCTCCCTTAATGTACCACCACACACCTCACTCACTGTACAACCACACTTCTCCCTTAATGTACCACCACACACCTCACTCACTGTACAACCACACACCTCCCTTAATGTACCACCACACACCTCACTCACTGTACAACCACACTCCTCCCTTAATGTACCACCACACACCTCCCTTACTGTACCACCACACACCTCCCTTACTGTACCACAAGACACCTCCTATACTGTACCACGACACACCACCCACACTGCATCATCACACACCTCCCTCACTGTACCACTACACACCTCCCTTACTGTATCACTACACACCTCCCTCACTGTACCACTACACACCTCCCTCACTGTACCACCACACAACTCCCTCACTGTACCACTACACACCTCCCTCACTGTACCACTACACACCTCCTCACTGTACCGTCACACACCTCCTTCACTGTACCATTACACACCTCGCTTACTGTACCACCACACACCTCCCTCACTGTACCACCACACACCTCCCACACTGTACCACCACACACCTCCCTCACAATACTACCACACACCTCCCTCACTGTACCACCACACACCTCCCACACTATATCACCACACACCTCACTCACTGTACCACCGCACACCTCCCTTACTGTCCCAGCACACACCTCCCACACTGTACCACAACACAATTTTTTCACTGTACCACCACACACCTCCCTCACAGTACCATCACACACCTCCCACATTGTACCACCACACACCTCCCTCACTGTAACTCCACAAACCTCTCCCACTGTACTGTCACACTCGTCCCTCACTGTACCACAACACACATCCCTCACTGTACCACCACACACCTCCATCACTGTACCAACACACACCTCCCTCAATGTACCGTCACCCACCTCCCACACTGTACCGTCACACACCTCCCTCACTGTATCACCACACACCTCCCTCACTGTACCGTCACACACCTCCCTCACTGTACCCCCACACACCTCCCACACTGTACCGTCACACACCTCCTTCACTGTACCACACCACACTTCCTTCGTTGTACCATCACACACTTCCCCCACTGTCCCACTACACACCTCCCTCACTGAACCACCACACACCTCCCTCTCTGAACAGTCACACACCTCCCACACTGTCCCACCACACACCTCCCTCACTGTACCACCACACACTTCCCTTACAGTACCACCACACACCTTCCACACTGTACCACTACACACCTCTCTTACTGTACCACCACATACCTCCCTTCCGACCACCACACACCTCCCTCACTGTACAACCACACACCTCCCTTTATGTACCACCACACACCTCCCTTTCTGTACCACCACACACCAACCTTTCTGTACGACCACACACCTCCCTCATTGCACCACTACACACCTCCCACTCTGTATCACCACACACCTCCCTTACTGTACAACAACACACCTCCCTCACTGTACCATTACACACCTCCCTCACTGTACCACCACACAGCTCCCTTACTGTACCGTCACACACCTCCCTCACTGTACCATTACACACCTCCCTCACTGTACCACCACACACCTCCCACACTGTACCACCACACACCTCCCTCACTGAACCACTACACACCTCCCTCACTGTACCAATACACACCTCCCACACTGTACCACCACACACCTCCCCCTCACTGTACCACCACTCGCCTCACACACTGTACCACCACTCACCTCACACACTGTACCACCACACACCTCCCTCACTGTACCACCACACACCTCCCACACTGTACCACTACACACCTCCCTCACTGTACCACCACACACCTCCCACACTGTACCAACACACACCTTTCTAACTGTTCCACCACACACCTCCCACACTGAACCCCCACATACCTCCCACACTGTACCACCACACACCTCCCTCACAGTTCCACCACACACCTCCCAAACTGTACCACCACACAACTCCCTCACAGTACCACCACACACCTCCCTCACTGTACCACCACACACCTCCCTCACTGTACCATGACACACGTCTCATGCTGTACCTCCACACACCTCCCACACTGTACCACCACTCACCTCCCTCACTGTACTGTCACACACCTCCCTCACAGTACCACCACACACCTCCCTCGCTGTACCACCAAACACCTCCTACACTGTACAACCACACACTTCCCTCACTGTACCACCACACACCTCCCTCACTGTACCACCAAACACCTCCCTCACTGTACCGTCACACACCTCCCTCACTGTGCCACCACACACCTTCCTCACTGTACCACCACACACCTCCTTCACTGTACCACTACACACCTCCCTCACTGTTCCACCACACACCTGTCTCACTGTACCGCCACACACCTCCATCAAAGTACAGTCACACACCTCCCTCACTGTACCGTCACACACCTCCAACAAAGTACCATCACACACCTCCCTCACTGTAACACTCCACACTTCCCTCATTGTACCATCACACACCTCACTCACTGTACCACTACACACCTCCCTCACTGTATCACCACACACCTACCACACTGTGCCACCACACACCTCCCTCACTGTTCCGTCACACACCTCCCCCACTGTACCATCACACACCTCCCTCACTGTACCACCATACACCTCCTACACTGTACAACTACACACCTCCCTCACTGTACCACCACACACCTCCCTCACTGTACCACCACAAACCTCCCTCACTGTACCGTCATACACCTACCTCACTGTGCCACCACCCACCTCCCTCACTGTACCACCACACAACTCCCTCACTATACGACTACACACCTCCCTCACTGTTCCAACACACACCTCTCTCACTGTACCGTCACACACCTCCATCAAAGTACCGTCACACACCTGTGTCACTGTATCACCACACACCTCCCTCACTGTACCGTCACGCACCTCCAACAAAGTACCGTCACACATCTCCCTCACTGTAACACTACACACTTCCCTGACTGTACCATCACACACCTCACTCACTGTACCACTACACACCTCCCTCACTGTATCACCACAAACCTACCACACTGTACTACTACACACCTCCCTCACTGTACCATTACACACCTCCCTCACTGTAGCACCACACACCTTCCACACTGTACCACCACCACACACCTCCCTCACTGTTCCGTCACACACCTCCTTCACTGTGCCATCACACACCTCCCTCACTGTACCACCACACACCTCCCTCACTGAACCACCACACACCTCCCACACTATTCCTCTACACACCTCTCTCACTGTTCCACCACACACCTCCCACACTGTACCACCACACACTTTCCTCACTCTACCACAACACACCTCCCTCACTCTACCACAACACACCTCCCTCACTGTACCACTACACACCTCCCTCAGTGTACCACTGCACACCTCCCTCACTGTACCACCACACACCTCCCTCACTGTACCACTACACACCTCCCACATTGTACCGTCACACACCTCCCTCACTGTACCACTACACACCTCCCTCACTGTACCATCACACACCACCCTCACTGTACCGTCACACACCTCCCACACTGTACCACCACACACTTCCCTCACTGTGCCACCACACACCTCCCTCACAGTACAACCACACACCTCCCTCGCTGTACCACCACACACCTCCTACAATGTACAACCACACATTTCCGTCACTGTACAACCACACACCTCCCTCACTGTACCATCACACACCTCCCTTTCTGTACCACCACACACCTCCTTTACTGTACCACCACACCCATCCCACACTGTACCACCACACACCTCCCTTACTGTACCACAAGACACCTCCCATACTGTACTACGACACACCTCCCACACTGTACCAACACACACCTCCCTCACTGTACCACCACACACCTCCCACACTGTACCGTCATACACCTCCCTCACTGTACCACTACACACCTCCCACACAGTACCGTCACACACCTTCTTCACTGTACCATCACACACCTCCCTCACTTTACCACTACACACCTCGATCACTGTATCACTACACACCTCCCTCACTGTACCATTACACACCTTCCTCAATGTACCACTACACACCTCCCTCACAGTATCATCACACTCCTCGCTCACTGTACCACCACACACCTCCGACATTGTACAACTACGCACCTTCCTCACTGTACCATTACGCACCTCGCTTACTGTACCACCAAACACCTCCCAAACTGTACTACAATACACCTCCCTCACTATACCACCACTCACCTCCCACACTGTACCACCACACACCTCCCTCACTGAACAACTACACACCTGCCTCGATGTACCACCACACATCTCTCACACTGTACCGCCACACACCTCCCTCAATGTACCACCACACACCTCCCAAACTGTACAATTACACTCCTCCCTCACTGTACCACCACACACCTCCCACACTACCACCACACACCTCCCTTACTGTCCCACCACACACCTCCACACTGTACCACCACACACTCTCTTCACTGCACCATCACACACCTCCCACATTGTACCACCACACACCTCCCTCACAGTACCACCACACACCTCCATCACTGTATCAACACACACCTCCCTCACTGTACCGTCACACACCTCCCACACTGTACCGTCACACACCTCCCTCACTGTATCACCACACATCTCCCTCACTGTACCGTCACACACCTCCCTCACTGTACTTCCACACACCTCCCACACTGCACCGTCACACACCTCCCTCACAGTACCACTCAACACTTCCTTCATTGTACCATCACACACTTCCCCTACTGTCCCACAACATACCTCCCTAACTGAACCACCACACACCTCCCTCTCTACCGTCACACACCTCCCATACTGTCCCACCACACACCTCCCTCACTGTACCACCACACACCTCCCTTACAGTACCACCACACACCTTCCACACTGTATCACTGCACACCTCCCTTAATGTACCACCACACACCTCACTCACTGTACAACCACACTCCTCCCTTAATGTACCACCACACACCTCCCTTACTGTACCACCACACACCTCTTTTACTGTACCACAAGACACCTCCTATACTGTATCACGACACACCACCCACACTGTACCACTACACACCTCCCTTACTATACCAAAACACACATCCAGTTCTGTACCATAAAACAGCTCCCTCACTGTACCACCACATACCTCCATCACTGTACCACAACACACCTACCTCACTGTACCACCACATACCTCCTTTACAGAACCACCACACACACCCCATACTGTACCACTACACACCTCCCTTACTGTACCAGACACACCTCCAACACTGTACCACCACACACCTCCCTTACTGAACCACCACACATCTCCCTTACTGTAGCACCACACACCTCCAACACTGTACCACAACACACCTCCCACACTATACCACAATACACCTCCCTCACTGTACCATAACACACCTCCCATACTGTACCACCACACACCTCCTTTACTGTACCAACACACACCTCCCTCACTGTACCACCACACACCTCCCACACTATACCGTCATACACCTCCCTCACTGTACCACTACACACCTCCCACACTGTACCGTCACACACCTCCCACACTGTACCCTCACACACCTCCTTCATTGTACCATCCCACACCTCCCTCACTGTACCACTACACACCTCCCTCACTGTATCACTACACACCTCCCTCACTGTACCACTACACATCTCCCTCACTGTACCACCACACAACTCCCTCACTGTACCACTACACACCTCCCTCACTGTACCACTACACACCTCCCACACTGTACCGTCACACACCTCCCTCATTGTACCACTACACACCTCCCTCACTGTATCACCACACACCTACCACACTGTACAACTAAACACCTCCCTCACTATACCATTACACACCTCCCTCACTGTAGCACCACACACCTCCCTCACTGTTCCGTCACACACCTCCCCCACTGTACCATCACACACCTCCCTCACTGTACCACCACACACTTCCCACACTTTACCACCACACACCTCCCACACTGTACCACCACACACCTCCCTCACAGTACCTCCACACACCTCCCTCACTGTACCACCATACACCTCCTACACTGTACAACTACACACCTCCCTCACTGTACCACCACACACCTGCCTCACTGTACCACCACACACCTCCCTCACTGTACCACCACAAACCTCCCTCACTGTACCGTCATACACCTCCCTCACTGTGCCACCACCCACCTCACTGTACCACCTCACACCTCCCTTACTATACGACTACACACCTCCCTCACTGTTCCACCACACACCTCTCTCACTGTACCGTCACACCCCTCCATCAAAGTACCGTCACACACCTCTGTCACTGTATCACCACACACCTCCCTCACTGTACCGTCACGCACCTCCAACAAAGTACCGTCACACACCTCCCTCACTGTAACACTCCACACTTCCCTCATTGTACCATCACACACCTCACTCACTGTACCACTACACACCTCCCTCACTGTCTCACCACACACCTACCACACTGTACTACTACACACCTCCCTCACTGTACCATTACACACCTCCCTCACTGTAGCACCACACACCTTCCACACTGTACCACCACCACACACCTCCCTCACTGTTCCGTCACACACTTCCCTCACTTTACCATCACACACCTCCCTCACTGTACCACCACACACCTCCCTCACTGAACCACCACACACCTCCCACACGGTTCCTCTACACACCTCTCTCACTGTTCCACCACACACCTCCCACACTGTACCACCACACACTTCCCTCACTGGACCACAACACACCTCCCTCACTTTACCACTACACACCTCACTCACTGTACCACCAAACACCTCCCTCACTGTACCACCACACACCTCCCACACTGTACCACCACACACCTCCCTCACTGTACCACCACACACCTCCCTCACTGTACCACCACACACCTCCCTCACTGTACCGTCACACACCTCCCTTACTGTACCACCACTCACCTCCCTCACTGTACCACCACACACCTCCCACATTGTACCGTCACACACCTCCCTCACTGTACCACTACACACCCCCCTCACTGTACCATCACACACCTCCCTCACTGTACCGTCACACACCTCCCTCACTGTACCACCACACACTTCCCTCACTGTACCACCACACACCACCCACACTGTACCACCAAACACCTCCCTTACTGTACAACAACACACCTCCCTCATTGTACCACTACACACCTCCTTCTGTACCACCACACACCTCCTTTACTGTACAACTACACACCTTCCTCAATGTTCCGTCACACACCTCCCTCACTGTACCACCACACACTTCTCTCACTGTCCCACCACACACCTCCCACATTGTACCACCACTCATCTCCCTTACTGTACCTATACACACCTCCCTCATTGTACCACCACACACCTCCCACACTGTACCAACACACACCTCCCTCACTGTACCACCCACACCTCCCACACTGTACCACCACATACCTCCCACACTGTACCTCCACACACCTCCCACACTGTACCTCCACACACCTCCCTCACTGTACCACCACACAACTCCCTTACTGTACCACCAAACACCTCCCTTACTGTACCACTACACACCTCCCTCACTGTACCACCACACACCTCCCACACTGTACCAACACACACCTCCCTCACTGTACCACCACACACCTCCCACACTGTACCACCACATACCTCCCACATTTTACCACCACACACCTCCCTCACAGTTCCACCACACACCTCCCACACTGTACCACCACACACGTCCCTCACTGTACCACCACACACTTCCCTCACTGTACCACCACACACCTCCTACACTGTACCACTACACACTTCCCTCACTGTACCACCACACACCTCCCTCAATGTACCATCACACACCTTTCATACTGTACCACCACACACCTAGCACACTGTAGCACCACTTACCTCCCTCACTGTACCGTCACAAACCTCCGTCACTGTGCCACCACACACCTCCCTCACTGTACCACCACACACCTCCCACACTTTCCCACCACACACCTCCCACACTTTACCACCACACACCTCCCACACTGTACCACCACACACCACCCTCACAGTACCACCACACACCTCCCTCACTGTACCATCACACACCTCCTACACTGTACAACCACACACTTCCTTCACTGTACCACAACACACCTCCCTCATTGTACCATCACACACCTCCATACTGTACCACCACACACCTCCCACACTAAACCACAACACACCTCCCTCACTGTACCGTCACACACCTCCCTCATTGTACCATCACACACCTCCCATACTGTACCACAACACACCTCCCACACTAAACCACCACACACCTCCATCAAGTACCGTCACACACCTCCCTCACTGTACCGTCACACACTTCCAACAAAGTACCGTCACACACCTCCCTCACTGTAACACTCCACACTTCCCTCATTGTACCATCACACACCTCACTCACTGTACCACTACACACCTCCCTCACTGTACCATTACACACCTCCCTCACTGTAGCACCACACACCTTCCTCACTGTTCCGTCACACACCTCCCTCACTGTACCACCACACACCTCCCTCACTGTACCTCCACACACCTCCCTCACTGTACCACCATACACCTCCTACACTGTACAACTACACACCTCCCTCACTATACCACCACACACCTCCCTCACTGTACCACCACACACCTTCCTCACTATACGACTACACACCTCTCTCACTTTTCCACCACTCACCTCTCTCACTGTACCGTCACACACATCCATCAAAGTACCGTCACACACCTCCCTCACTGTATCACCACACACCTCCCTCACTGTACGGTCACGCACCTCCAACAAAGTACCCTCACACACCTCCCTCACTGTAACACTCTACACTTCCCTCATTGTACCACCACACACCTCCCACACTGTACTAACACACACCTCCCTCACTGTACCACCACACACCTCCCTCACTGTACCATCACACGCATCCCTCACTGTACCACCACACACCTCCCTCACTGTACCATCACACACCTCCCTCACTGAACCACCACACACCTCTCACACTGTTCCTCTACACACCTCACTCACTGTTCTACCACACACCTCCCACACTGTACCACCACACACTTCCCTCACTGTACCACAACACACCTCCCTCACTGTACCACTACACACCTCCCTCACTGTACCACCACATACCTCCCTCACTGTACCACCACACACCTCCCTCACTGTTCAGTCACACACCTCCCTCACTGTACCACCACACACCTGCCTCACTGTACCACAACACACCTCCCACATTGTACCGTCACACACCTCCCTCACTGTACCACTACACACCTCCCTCACTGTACCATCACACACCTCCCTCACTGTACCGTCACACACCTCCCTCACTGTACCACCACACACTTCCCTCACTGTACCACCACACACCTCCCACATAGTACCACCACTCACCTCCCTTACTGTACCACTACACACCTCCCTCACTGTACCACCACACACCTCCTACACTGTACTAACACACACCTCCTTCACTGTACCACCACATACCTCCCACACTGTACCTCCACACACCTCCCACACTGTACCGTCACACACCTCCAACAAAGTACCGTCACACACCTCCCTCACTGTAACACTCCACACTTCCCTCATTGTACCATCACAAACCTGACTCACTGTACCACTACACACCTCCCTCACTGTATCATTACACACCTACCACACTATACAACTACACACCTCCCTCACTGTTCCGTAACACACCTCCCTCACTGTGCCACCACACACCTCCCTCACTGTACCACCACACACCTCCCTCACTGTACCACCACACACCTCCGTCACTGTACCGTCACACACCTCCCTTACTGTACCACCACACACTCCCTCACTGTACCACCACACACCTCCCACATTGTACCGTCACACACCTCCCTCACTGTACCACTACACACTTCCCTCACTGTACCATCACACACCTCCTACACTGTACCACCACACACTTCCCTCACTGTACAACCACACACCTCCCACACTGTACCACCACACACCTCCTTTACTGTACCACCACACAACTCCCTCATTGTACCACTACACACCTCCCACACTGTACCACAACACACACCACTCCTTGTACAACCACACACCTCCCTCAATGTTCCGTCAAACACCTCCCTCACTGTACCACCACACACCTCCCTCACTGTCGCACCACAAACCTCCCTCACTGTACCACCACACACCTCCCTCATTGTACCACCACACACCTCCCTCACTGTACCACCACACACCTCCCTCACTGTATCACCACACACCTCCCACACTGTACAACTACACACCTCCCTCACTGTACCATCACACACCTCCCTCACTGTATCACCACACACCTTCCACACTGTACCACCACACACCTCCCTCATTGTACCACCACACACCTCCCTCACTGTACCACTACACACCTCCCTCACTTTATCACCATACGCCTCCTACACTGTACAACTACACATCTCCTTCACTGTACCATTACACACCTCCCTCACTGTACCACCACATACCTCCCACACTGTACCACAACACACTTCCCTCACTGTACCACAACACACCTCCCTCACTGTACCACCACACACCTCCCACACTGTACCACCACAAACCTCCCTTACTGTGCCACCAAATACCTCCCTTACTGTACCACCACACACCTCCCTCACTGTACCACCACACACCTCCCTCACTGTACCGCCACACACCTCCCTCACTGTACCACCACACACGTGCCTCACTGTACCACCACACACCTCCCTCACTGTACTATCACACACCTCCTACACTGTACCACCACATCCCCCCCACACTGTACCACCACACACCTCCCTCAGTGTATCACCACACACCTCCCTCAGTGTACCAATACACACCTCCCTCACTGTACCACCACACACCTCCCTCACTGTACCATCTCAAACCTCCCACATTGTACCACTTCACACCTCCCACATTGTACCACCACACACCTCCCACATTGTACCACCACACACCTCCCTCAGTGTACCACCACACACCTCCCTCACTCTACCCCCACACACCATATATATGCTGGCACAAGTACCGGTGAACAGAGATATTACGACACACAGAGCATCTCCGTCCTCCTAAGGTGTACCAACGTCAAGAAACTGTCGCACGAAAGTGCCCTGATCCCAGCCTACCAGAGGACCCAAAACGGGACAGTGTCTCAATTTCGCGAGTCGCTGCCATTTTCTAGCACCACAATGTTTGACCTTAGGTGGAGAAACGGCAAAACGGGACGTTGTAGGAGGACGGGTTACATAGAGAGTCTTCACTTAAGCGAAAGTTCCGTTTACAGGGAATCAGGACAGGCCACGTTTTCCCTTACCTGATGCCTCTCTTAATCTAGCAGGGAAAATGTATCGAGGAGCTAGGAAACTGTTGTGGGGTGCATCGTACGAACAGCCCTCGACCAGAACGGGAAACCCATTAACATGTACACTGAGGTACAGTACACCTTGTTGTACATTATTGTACATTACTCGTCATGCAGTAAGGACACGTCACACTGTCTGGCAGCTTATGTCTTAGAAGGAGGAAGAGTTTCGTTAATAATGACTAGTCTAACCTAGTCAAACGTAATATAATCTCAACTCACTTCACATAACCAAACCTGACCTAATCAATAACCAAATGTAGCTAGCAAATAGCCAAACTATTCCCAGAAATACGTCTCAGTGAACCCAGGAAACACGGAATCAAAAGGTCCATTACGTCCACCTACAGACATAGGTGGACGTAAGGTGTGGAACTGTCCACGAGGTGGGAACTTTGCTGGGCCCAGAGGTATTAAACTTGTCGTTTGGGGGGAATGTGAGTGTTCTCTCAGGAGCTGGAGTGAGACAGGCTGTGAGTTGAATAAATGACATGCAAGTTTATGCAGCACATTTTAGTGCGTGATATATATGTATTGCGGCGCATTAGGGAACGCAGATTGCCTTTATTTGTTTACTTGTCGCAGATATATCTTTATCTGCGTTATCTTCTTTATCTGCGTTCTTGCTCGCATGCCAGTGGGTAAACGCTCGACGAATTGAGAACACTTGATTTGTATCTATGGGGGCACTCACTTCTACCGTTCAGGCATAATCCTATGTAGGTGGGTTTAGTATATACGTTGGTGCTTAAAAGAGGTTCCTGTTTTTGTTATTAGTACATCCAGGAATGACAGACTATTATTTTCACTATTTTCATGTATAATGAATATATATATATATATATATATATATATATATATATATATATATATATATATATATATATATATATATATATATATATATATATATATATATATATATAAAATCAAATCATATATATATATATATATATCTTTACTTTAAAAAACGTAACGTTTCGAATACTTCTCGTATTCATCATCAGATCTAAAAGAAAAAACAGAAATCACAATCAAATAGCTGGTAAACAAAGAACTCATACTGAATATAATTGCCTATCAAAGAAAGGAAAATGCTTAAAAAACAAAACACTTAAGCGCACTTAAAGTGATCAATACAAATAAAACTTATTAACTGTCACATATATTAAATCTAATTTAAAATTCATTAAACAACAAGATGAAATTTATAACTACTAAAACAAACCATTCCATTAAATTTACGTGAAGTGATCAGAAGTGAAACTTGATACCTAACACATAGATACTAAACACTATAACAAATATTTATATAATGACTACAAATCTACAAAAAATGTATGTAAAATACAAATAGAATAAACGACAATTATAAAGTACTAACCAAAATCTTATAAAAAACTCAAATATTAGATAAAATTAAATACCAAAAAATGTATTATATATCCTAAATAAAAGATTATATTAATGTACAATGTTAAAACTTGAAATAAGTAAGAAAGAGCAAAGACATGGTAAACTAAACAAAATTAAACTACCAAAATAAACTAAAAATCAAATTACAGGGCCTACTGTGCACTATACAGTGTACAATTGAACAGCTGAAAGGTTGCTATTTAACAGAGGCCGCAGCTCCTTTATATATAAGGATTCCATTACTCTCAAATCTGACTGGCCATTCATACAAGTGTCCAGAATTTTAAAATCAGATTCCAGCAGAGAATGATCAAACTCATAACAATGGTTTCTAATCTCCGAAAATGCTGGTTTAGACAATGGTAATCCAGTCCTAAAAGATAATCCCCGGTGCTCAAGTATCCTAATCTTAAAGTTCCGAATGGAACTCCCGACATATCCAGCATTACAGCTGGAACAATTATACATATATACGACATTAGAGCACAAGGGGGTAGGCACTTTATCTTTAAATTTAAAATAAGAGCCTATGGTATTTGTGTTGACAAAAATAAATCTAAAGTCTACTTGAGGATAACACTGCTGCAACAGTCTCCTCAAACGACTCCTTACAGAAAAGCTAATACTGCCATAAAATGGTAATTTAATATATTTAAGATCCCTTTCCACTGTAGTAATCCTACACGATGGGTGAAACTTCTTATTTAAGAAATTCCTTATAAAAGTATAAACCATATGCACAGGATAACCATTATTTGAAAAAAATTTCACAAGAAAATTAATTTCCTGATCAAAGTTATTCCAATTAGAACATAAAACAAAGGCCCTATTCAGTAGAGTGTTAATAGCATTTTTCTTAAAAATATCAGGAACAAAGGAATTAAAATTTAAACCTAAACCAGGAAAGGTTGGTTTCCTAAAAACATTAGTGTTGAACCCATTAAGGTTATTCACTTTTACATCAAGAAACGACAATGAATTATCAACTTCACACTCTGCAGTAAAACGTATATTACTATGTTGTGCATTAATATACTCTCTAAATTTCTCAATATGACACTGATCCCTAAACAACAAAAAAGTGTCATCTACATATCTCCTGTACAAGACTGGTTTAAAGGCCGAAGGACAATTATCAAGCCAATTTATTTCGTGAAAACTCAAAAAAGCATTAGCCAGTGCAGGACCTAAAGGAGACCCCATTGCTACTCCATCAATTTGTTTATAATAAATATTATTAAACATAAAGATGGAGTCTTTAACTGCTATTTCTAACAGCCGTCTGAATATTTTACTACAAAATCCAGACACTAAGTTAGTGTCAGCAAATAATTGACTTACACAGATATCAATGGTTTCCAAAAGAGGAATATTAGTAAAAAGTGATTCAACATCGAAACTGGCCATTATAGTTGGGAACTCAAAATTTAAAGAGGAAAGTTCCTTTACAAAATCCTGAGAATTTCTCACAGTAAATTCATTATGCGTTAATGGTTCTATTAATGGAACCAGAAACTTAGCCAGTTTATAATTAAAAGTGCCAATCGCTGATAAAATAGGACGAATCGGTATACCTGTTTTATGAACTTTAGGTAACCCATATAAGATGCCAGGCTTAGAGCCAGTTGCAAGTAATTTAGTATAATCGAAAAGAGAGTCTTTCAAACTTCTTAAAACTCTATTCAGTTTATCCTCACATTTTAAAATATACGAAAATGGGTCTATATCAACCAACGTAAATTTAGAGGGGTCTTCTAACAACCTTTCCACCTTATTAACATACTCTAACTTGTCCAAAACCACTATACCCCTACCTTTATTTTATTATAAACAAAGTAGCAATGGGGTCTCCTTTAGGTCCTGCACTGGCTAATGCTTTTTTGAGTTTTCACGAAATAAATTGGCTTGATATTTGTCCTTCGGCCTTTAAACCAGTCTTGTACAGGAGATATGTAGATGACACTTTTTTGTTGTTTAGGGACCAGTGTCATATTGAGAAATTTAGAGAGTATCTTAATGCACAACATAGTAATATACGTTTTACTGCAGAGTGTGAAGTTGATAATTCATTGTCGTTTCTTGATGTAAAAGTGAATAACCTCAATGGGTTCAACACTAATGTTTTTAGGAAACCAACCTTTCCTGGTTTAGGTTTAAATTTTAATTCCTTTGTTCCTGATATTTTTAAGAAAAATGCTATTAACACTACTGAATAGGGCCTTTGTTTTGTGTTCTAATTGGAATAACTTTGATCAGGAAATTAATTTTCTTGTGAAATTTTTTTCAAATAATGGTTATCCTGTGCATATGGTTTATACTTTTATAAGGAATTTCTTAAATAAGAAGTTTCACCCATCGTGTAGGATTACTACAGTGGAAAGGGATCTTAAATATATTAAATTACCATTTTATGGCAGTATTAGCTTTTCTGTAAGGAGTCGTTTGAGGAGACTGTTGCAGCAGTGTTATCCTCAAGTAGACTTTAGATTTATTTTTGACAACACAAATACCATAGGCTCTTATTTTAAATTTAAAGATAAAGTGCCTACCCCCTTGTGCTCAAATGTCGTATATATGTAAAATTGTTCCAGCTGTAATGCTGGATATGTCGGGAGTTCCATTCGGAACTTTAGGATTAGGATACTTGAGCACCGGGGATTATCTTTTAGGACTGGATTACCATTGTCTAAACCAGCATTTTCGGAGATTAGAAACCATTGTTATGAGTTTGATCATTCTCTGCTGGAATCTGATTTTAAAATTCTGGACACTTGTATGAATGGCCAGTCAGATTTGAGAGTAACGGAATCCTTATATATAAAGGAGCTGCGGCCTCTGTTAAATAGCAACCTTTCAGCTGTTCAATTGTACACTGTATAGTGCACAGTAGGCCCTGTAATTTGATTTTTAGTTTATTTTGGTAGTTTAATTTTGTTTAGTTTACCATGTCTTTGCCCTTTCTTACTTATTTCAAGTCTTAACATTGTACATTAATATAATCTTTTATTTAGGATATATAATACATTTTTTGGTATTTAATTTTATCTAATATTTGAGTTTTTTATAAGATTTTGGTTAGTACTTTATAATTGTCGTTTATTCTGTTTGTATTTTACATACATTTTTTGTAGATTTGTAGTCATTATATAAATATTTGTTATAGTGTTTAGTATCTATTTTTTAGGTATCAAGTTTCACTTCTGATCACTTCACGTAAGTTTAATGGAATAGTTTGTTTTAGTAGTTATAAATTTCATCTTGTAGTTTAATGAATTTTAAATTAGATTTAATGTATGTGACAGTTAATAAGTTTTATTTGTATTGATCACTTTAAGTGCGCTTAAGTGTTTTGTTTTTTAAGCATTTTCCTTTCTTTGATAGGCAATTATATTCAGTATGAGTTCTTTGTTTACCAGCTATTTGATTGTGATTTCTGTTTTTTCTTTTAGATCTGATGATGAATACGAGAAGTATTCGAAACGTTATGTTTTTTAAAGTAAAGATTCTGATACAAGATGTTCAGTATATCCCTGGTTTTCCTATTCATCTTAAAATTAAGATTCCCGAAGGGAACATGATCATATATATATATATATATATATATATATATATATATATATATATATATATATATATATATATATAGATATATATATATATATATATATATATATATATATATATATATATATATATATACACATTAGTGTATTTTGGTAGCAGTCTTTCCTGTAGATATATATTATTAAATATTACCGAAAAAGTCAGATTATCAATTCTAACACAAATTTTCTCAATATTTCTTATATTTCTTTTCACTGTTGATGGTAATTGAAAAATCAGTTCTCCAAAATTCATTTTTATTTCTAGTGTGACGCGACACTTGAACGTGTTTCGTTATAACTTATTACATTTTCAAAGACTTTAGTTTACACACACTCAACTATAACCTGCAAGCACTAAACAGAGTTTAAACAGCTTTGATTTTATACCTGCATTTGGGTGAGGTGATATGTTACAACAATTTTGGATGAAGTGAAAACAAACATTCAACGCAAGACAGAACACGAAACAATGGGTATAATATTTTGTAAGTTAAAGGGACGAACGGAAGTAACTGCAAAGGTCCTATTGGCCCATATTTCTTGATGCTTCTATATTGGTGCGGAGTCTTGGAGTAGAATATAGTTGTGCATTAATTGGCTGTTGATTGCTGGTGTCGACTTCTTAATGTGTAGTGCCTCGCAGATATCAAGCCGCCTGCTATCGCTGTATTTATCAATGATTTCCGTGTTTTTTGTTAAGACTTTTCTGGTGATAGTCTGGTTGTGGGAAGAGATTATATGTTCCTTAAAGGAACCCTGTTGCTTATGCATCGTTAATCGCCTGGAAAGAGATGTTGTCTTGCCTATATACCGAATTCTTTGAGGCTTACAGTCCCCAAGTGGGCATTTGAAGGCATAGACGACATTGGTCTCTTTTAAAGCGTTCTGCTTTGTGTCTGGAGAGTTTCTCATGAGTAGGAGGGGGGGGGGTGAGCCAACATGAGAGGGGGGGTGAGCCAACATGAGAGGGGGGGTGAGCCAACATGAGAGGGGGGGGGGGTGAGCCAACATGAGAGGGGGGGGGGGTGAGCCAACATGAGAGGGGGGGATGAGCCAACATGAGAGAGGGGGGAGGGGTGAGCCAACATGAGAGAGGGGGGAGGGGAGCCAACATGAGAGTGGGGGGGTGAGCCAACATGAGAGAGGGGGGAGGGGAGCCAACATGAGAGGGGAGGGGTGAGCCAACATGAGAGAGGGGGTGAGCCAACATGAGAGAGGGGATGACCCAACATGAGAGAGGGGGGGGGTGACCCAACATGAGAGAGGGGGGGTGAGCCAACATGAGAGAGGGGGGTCAACATGAGATGGGGTGAGCCAACATGAGAGAGGGTGAGCCAACATGAGAGAAGGAGAGGTCAACATGAAAAAGGGTAGTGTGTTTGCCTGAAATTATTTAAATTGTTTAATGTATTGAATGGCATTTTTCAAGTTACAACATTTTTTTAATTACTGAATTAGGTTTTCAATGCTTACCTTTGCTATTCTATGCATTCTTTGCTTCATATCCGAAGCTTCGTTTTCAGTTTCCACATTAGACGTGTCTTCCGCAGCTATGCATCTCCGGTTTACAGCATCAAAATCGTCTGTAATTAATGAATATAATTAGTAATATATCAGTGAGATATATATATATATTTTTATATCATTACCTAGTAGTAGTGAACACTAGGAAATAATATAAATCAGCTTTCTAAAGAGATGTTTAATAATACGACATACATAATTTCGAATTTATAACTGGGGAAAGT
>NC_091163.1:30882526-30895026 GCF_040958095.1 Procambarus clarkii
TGCACATATTTAATAAGTCAATATTGACTTATTAAATTTGCGAGAACGGGTTGGCTTTGGCAGAGTAGGCCATGGTGGCCGTACCTGTCAGCCACCACCTCGCCGCAAATACACCTATATCTGGTGTGGATTGGGGCAGCAAGGCGGAGGGCCACAGCAATTCGGAGGGCGTGTGGTGTGAGACGTGTGCCAGTTGCCGACATTGGGGTTGCTAACAGGAAATCCCCTGCATGTGGTGCTGCTACTGCTGTGAGGCGAGCAATGTCGTGTTGTGTTGTTGCATATATATATATATATATATATATATATATATATATATATATATATATATATATATATATATATATATATATCTATTTATATCTATACATATATATATATATACATATACATATATATATATATATATATATATATATATATATATATATATATACATATATATATATACATATATATATACATATATATATATATATATACATATATATATATATATATATATATATATATATATATATATATATATATATATATATATATATATATATATATATACATATTTATGTATATACATATTTATATATATACATATATATATATATACATACATATATATATACATATATATACATACATATATATATACATATATATATATACATATATATATATATATATATATATATATATATATATATATATATATATATATATATATATATATATGTCGTACCTAGTAGCCAGAACTCACTTTTTGCCCTACTATGCAAGGCCCGATTTGCCTAATAAACCAAGTTTTCCTGAATTAATATATTTTTTCTAATTTTTTTCTTATGAAATGATAAAGCTACCCATTTCATTATGTATGAGGTCAATTTTTTTTTATTGGAGTTAAAATTAACGTAGATATATGACCGAACCTAACCAACCCTACCTAACCTAACCTAACCTAACTTTATAGGTTAGGTTTGGTTAGGTAGCCGAAAAAGTTAGGTTAGGTTAGGTTAGGTAGGTTAGGTAGTCGAAAAACAATTAATTCATGAAAACTTGGCTTATTAGGCAAATCGGGCCTTGCATAGTAGGCTGAGAAGTGCGTTCTGGCTACTAGGTACGACATATATATATATATATATATATATATATATATATATATATATATATATATATATATATATATATATATATATATATATATATATATATATATATATATATGTGTCGTACCTAGTAGCCAGAACGCCGTACTCTGCCTACTATGCAAGGCCCGATTTGCCTAATAAGCCAAGTTTTCCTGAATTAATATATTTTCTCTTTTTTCTTATGAAATGATAGAGCTACCCATTTCATTATGTATGAGGTCAATTTTTTTTTATTGGAGTTAAAATTAACGTAGATATAGGACCGAACCTAACCAACCCTACCTAACCTAACCTAACCTATCTTTATAGGTTAGGTTAGGCTAGGTAGCCGAAAAAGTTAGGTTAGGTTAGGTAGGTTAGGTAGTCGAAAAACAATTCATGAAAACTTGGCTTATTAGGCAAATCGGGCCTTGCATAGTAGGCTGAAAAGTGCGTTCTGGCTACTAGGTACGACATAAATATATATATATATATATATATATATATATATATATATATATATATATATATATATATATATATATATATATATATATATATATATATATATATATATATATGTCGTACCTAGTAGCCAGAACGCACTTCTCAGCCTACTATGCAAGGCCCGATTTGCCTAATAAGCCAAGTTTTCGTAACTTAATATATTTTCTCTAATATTTTTCTTATGAAATGATAAAGCTACCCATTTCATTATGTATGAGGTCAATTTTTTTTTATTGGAGTTAAAATTAACGTAGATATATGACCGAACCTAACCAACCCTACCTAACCTAACCTAACCTATATTTATAGGTAAGGTTAGGTTAGGTAGCCAAAAAAAGCTAGGTTAGGTTAGGTTAGGTAGGTTAGGTAGACGAAAAAACATTAATTCATGAAAACTTGGCTTATTAGGCAAATCGGGCCTTGAATAGTAGGCTGAGAAGTGCGTTCTGGCTATTAGGTACGATATATATATATATATATATATATATATATATATATATATATATATATATATATATATATATATATATATATATATATATATATATATATATATATGTCGTACCTAGTAGCCAGAACTCACTTCTCAGCCTACTATTAAAGGCCCGATTTGCCTAATAAGCCAAGTTTTCCTGAATTAATATATTTACTATAATTTTTTTCTTATGAAATGATAAAGCAACCCTTTTCTCTATGTATGAGGTCAATTTTTTTGTATTGGAGTTAAAATTAACGTAGATATATGACCGAACCTAACCAACCCTACCTAACCTAACCTAACCTATATTTATAGGTAAGGTTAGGTTAGGTAGCCAAAAAAAGCTATGTTAGGTTAGGTTAGGTAGGTTAGGTAGACGAAAAAACATTAATTCATGAAAACTTGGCTTATTAGGCAAATCGGGCCTTGAATAGTAGGCTGAGAAGTGCGTTCTGGCTATTAGGTACGACATATATATATATATATATATATATATATATATATATATATATATATATATATATATGTCGTACCTAGTAGCCAGAACGCACTTCTCAGCCTACTATGCAAGGCCCGATTTGCCTAATAAGCCAAGTTTTCGTAACTTAATATATTTTCTCTAATATTTTTCTTATGAAATGATAAAGCTACCCATTTCATTATGTATGAGGTCAATTTTTTTTTATTGGAGTTAAAATTAACGTAGATATATGACCGAACCTAACCAACCCTACCTAACCTAACCTAACCTATCTTTATAGGCTAGGTTCGGTTAGGTAGCCGAAAAAGTTAGGTTAGGTTAGGTTAGGTAGGTTAGGTAGTCGAAAAAATATTAATTCATGAAAATTTAGCTTATTAGGCAAATCGGGCCTTGTATAGTAGGCTGAGAAGTGCGTTCTGGCTACTAGGTACGACATATATATATATATATATATATATATATATATATATATATATATATATATATATATATATATATATATATATATATATATATATATATATATATATATATATATATATGTCGTACCTAGTAGCCAGAACGCACTTCTCAGCCTACTATACAAGGCCCGATTTGCCTAATAAGCTAAATTTTCATGAATTAATATTTTTTCGACTACCTAACCTACCTAACCTAACCTAACCTAACTTTTTCGGCTACCTAACCGAACCTAGCCTATAAAGATAGGTTAGGTTAGGTTAGGTAGGGTTGGTTAGGTTCGGTCATATATCTACGTTAATTTTAACTCCAATAAAAAAAAATTGACCTCATACATAATGAAATGGGTAGCTTTATCATTTCATAAGAAAAATATTAGAGAAAATATATTAAGTTACGAAAACTTGGCTTATTAGGCAAATCGGGCCTTGCATAGTAGGCTGAGAAGTGCGTTCTGGCTACTAGGTACGACATATATATATATATATATATATATATATATATATATATATATATATATATATATATATGTCGTACCTAATAGCCAGAACGCACTTCTCAGCCTACTATTCAAGGCCCGATTTGCCTAATAAGCCAAGTTTTCATGAATTAATGTTTTTTCGTCTACCTAACCTACCTAACCTAACCTAACATAGCTTTTTTTGGCTACCTAACCTAACCTTACCTATAAATATAGGTTAGGTTAGGTTAGGTAGGGTTGGTTAGGTTCGGTCATATATCTACGTTAATTTTAACTCCAATACAAAAAAATTGACCTCATACATAGAGAAAAGGGTTGCTTTATCATTTCATAAGAAAAAAATTATAGTAAATATATTAATTCAGGAAAACTTGGCTTATTAGGCAAATCGGGCCTTTAATAGTAGGCTGAGAAGTGAGTTCTGGCTACTAGGTACGACATATATATATATATATATATATATATATATATATATATATATATATATATATATATATATATATATATATATATATATATATATATATATATATATATATATATCGTACCTAATAGCCAGAACGCACTTCTCAGCCTACTATTCAAGGCCCGATTTGCCTAATAAGCCAAGTTTTCATGAATTAATGTTTTTTCGTCTACCTAACCTACCTAACCTAACCTAACCTAGCTTTTTTTGGCTACCTAACCTAACCTTACCTATAAATATAGGTTAGGTTAGGTTAGG
Organism: Procambarus clarkii; assembly: GCF_040958095.1. NCBI lineage: Eukaryota > Metazoa > Arthropoda > Malacostraca > Decapoda > Cambaridae > Procambarus > Procambarus clarkii. The sequence goes on from NC_091163.1 coordinate 30,886,778, forward strand.
TAGGGTTGGTTAGGTTCGGTCATATATCTACGTTAATTTTAACTCCAATAAAAAAAATTGACCTCATACATAGAGAAAAGGGTTGCTTTATCATTTCATAAGAAAAAAATTATAGTAAATATATTAATTCAGGAAAACTTGGCTTATTAGGCAAATCGGGCCTTGAATAGTAGGCTGAGAAGTGAGTTCTGGCTACTAGGTACGACATATATATATATATATATATATATATATATATATATATATATATATATATATATATATATATATATATATATATATATATATATATATATGTCGTACCTAGTAGCCAGAACGCACTTCCAGCCTACAATGCAAGGCCCAATTTGCCTAATAAGCCAAGTTTTCATGAATTAATGTTTTTTTCGACTACCTAACCTAACCTAACCTAGGTTAGGTTAGGTTAGGTAGGTTAGGTCCTGTTTAAGTTTGCAAACAGGACACCTAGGGGAGAACCCATGGCGACCCCATCTACTTGCTTATACATGTGCCCATCCGGGCTCAAGAAGGGTGCCTCTTTAGTACAAGCTTGGAGTAGTTTCCTTAGAATATTTTCTGGTATGTCAAGAGGAGTACAGGCTGGATCACGATACACTCTGTCGGCTATCATCCCGATTGTCTCGTCGACAGGTACGTTGGTGAACAGTGATTCCACGTCCAACGAGGCTCTTATCCCTGTGCCCCGTGTGCCCCGAATTTGTGTCAACAAATTCCTTTGGAGACTTCAGGCTGAAGGCGCAAGGGACATAAGGAGCCAGCAGGCCGTTGAGTCGCTTTGCCAGTCTGTACGTGGGTGTGGGTATCTGGCTAATGATTGGCCGAAGTGGGTTTCCAGGCTTGTGTGTCTTGACATTTCCATACGCATATCCAGGTTTATTTTCCCCAATATAATATCTATATATATATATATATATATATATATATATATATATATATATATATATATATATATATATATATATATATATATATATATATATATTTATATATATATATATATATATATATATATATATATATATATATATTTATATATATATATATATATATATATATATATATATATATATATATATATATATATATATATATATATATATATATATATATATATATATATTATGGTTGCAGTATTAACGTAATTTTGGTAGAATTTGGTGTGTGACGAACCTGTCAGGAGTGACAGCTGTCGCTCTGTCGAGTAACGTAATTCTCGGGAGTGTTTATCGGCGTGCGGGATCGACAAATCACTCACCCATGTGGTTTAAGGAGTGCGAGATCTTCCTATTGTTCCCATTTAATGTTTGAAAGCTGTAAGCTACATGCGTCAGCAGTAATTATATATATATGATCGTAGTGTCATGGTGCCCAGTGTTCTTGTGTTATTTACTGTGGTGATTGCATGTGTGGACCAATGTTCTAAGTGGTAATTAGAACACTGGGGTCATTTGCAACAGTAAGTAAGTGTTGTGCAGTATTCTAATACTTGGAAATTAGAGTACTTGTCGTGTGTGTTATTGCAAAGGGTTGTCATTGATGGTGATTGTTGCTAGTATTCAGCAATTACCGTATGTGATTGCAGTTCAGTAAGTCATTGTGGGGCCGTGTTCTTGAGGGTACATGTTCCGAGTGTTATTTACTGGTATTCTGCAGTATTGTCATTGCAACTGGATTGCAACGTAAATCACTGTGATTTATTAGATTGATTTATCATTGTTGTGGGTGAACTCGGCTGTAGACTAGTACTCGGGTTTTATTCTCCTGTTTATCTGGTAGGACATCGATGTCCAGTATTCAGTGAGGTAGTTAATATAACGTAACCAAGGGAACGCCCATTGTGTTTAGAGAATTTGTTCTTTGACAATTTGGGTAACGTAGAATACGTTTGGGTTAATTATCTCTCCTGCAAGCAGCTACGGTAGTCTCAAGGAGCCTAGCCATCAGCCAGATAAGAATTAGAGTATTGTCTGTCGTAATTAACGGCCCGTGGGCCAGGTAATCGACGTGTTTCAGGAAGTCAAAGTAATTAACCTCGATCTGTGTTTGATCGACTCACACGAAGGCTCCATTGTTCCATTAACGTAACATCGTTATTTATCTGTCCGGAAGTATCGGCACTTAATTGACTCGTGGAAAGAGTAACGTCATTTTTTAATAACGTAAACGTGGTGCTTAATTACTGTTATTAGCCACCTGAATTGGTCTGAGTATGGAAGGCTTAGACGGAATTCATACTTTAATGTAAATTGCTCAGCCAGTGTGAAAGGTTGCATATTTAATTATTTAATTATTGACCTTGAGGATAGTAATTAATTGCTCTACAGGTATTCACGAATGATTACGGTTCTCCTAGCACTTTGGACATTGTAAAATCAGAGTTTACCATCGTTGAGTGATAGTAACCGATAACGTAAATTAACGTAACTAGTAAAGAGATTAATCAGCTGTCTGGTAGTACAGGGATTAATGGGATTTACTCACTGAATGCTCGACGGGTAGAGTGTTGTGTAATTTCCGCGTTACTAGTGACAGTTGTAAGAGTTATTAAATTAACGTAAATGTTACCTTGTTATTAACGAAAATCAAAATGTTATTGATTGTTGATCGTCCGTGAGACGAAGTGTTAACGTAAAGATTAAATGTGGAAGGGTTGCTGGAGTTGCCAGTGAAACCATTAGTCATTGATGTGTCATTGACAGGCTACTGATTTGATTGCATTGCAACCACTTTTGCAGGTGTAGACTGCACAGAGGCGCAGAACAGTTAGGAGGTTAGTGGAGACGTATTTCAGAACCTACTGTGTCATTTGTTGTAATTGTGATTATAGATCTGTTAGTTCTTGTTTCTTGTTGATTCCTCTGTGGTCACGCTTATGTTCGAGTTAGTTCATTATGCAGTCCGAGGGGCTGGTGTCTAGCTGTCATTGATAGTGTCACAGGAAGGATTTCGAGTAACGTCATTGACATTTCTTTTTGTTTTGTTGTAGTAGTTAGTACTTTATTGAATAAACTAAGTTGTTATGGTTAACACTGTCTTTTCGTTACACCCCACACATTTATATGGTTCTGAAAGTGTACTGTCACACTCGACTATTAAAATTAAGACTGATTCATGAGTTTTGGACCAAATAAACGGCACCACACAACAATAAATTATTGTTGTGAGAGCCCTTGACCTACTGTTAGATTCGCTTCGGCGAATGGCGAAAGTCGACGACCAAGTGGAGGGGATTTCAACTTTTTGGGGTCTCGGCATTTGCTCGTCAATTGTCAATTGTTCATAAATGGTCCCAGAGTGAGGAATAAGCTGCTTTCTACACTGGTGTGTTAGTTAAGCAAGTCCTTCCTCAGGCGACCTAATTAAATATCATGACAGGAATAAAGGTTAAAAGGATTAAAGAAAATTTAAAAGTTTTCCGAGCTTAATTCCTCAACCATTTCACTTATTCCACTTTATCATCTCAAACTCTCACATAGACTGTCATATCTAAATATGGGAGATTTTAAGTAGTCAACCACCACCAAATTCACTGTGTACCCCCAATTCATTTCTGCACTACTATGACGCAGAATGATTCATAATATTCGTGTTCGTTACTTTAAGGTACTTAGTCTCACCTCTGTCAACTTATTTGTGTCCCACGCTTATTAATTAGTTGCTTAGTGCCAGCCCTGAGCTGCAATTTTCATCCAATAAAGAACGTCACTTTTCGCTCGTATGCGTTACATAAGGCCAAAAAATTTCGTACTAGAAATAGAAGCGGCTGGCGAAAGTGACGTACTGTCCCGTTTTCTGTTGTGGATCCTCTGGTAGGTTAGGAGAGACCACTTTAAATTGACCGTTTTCTTGACGTTGGAAAAACCTTAGGAGAACGGGGCTGCTGACAGACTATATCTCTTGAGTTCATCCTTAGCTATCAAGTAATACTAAATTCATTAGCGACAATGGACCTATTCCGTTAACACACTGTTACGACCCTCTCGGGACGCAACGGGGTTCTCACTCTGATGTTGTTAGAGTCAGATATATATCCGTTCCCAAGCCAGTAGTGGCTATCAAGGGATGAGATCCGTTCTGCAAGTAACTTAAAGGGAGTAGGGAAAGAAAGCTAAGAACTTAATATTATAATTCACCATCACCGATTAAATATACAAAATAAAAGAGTGCACAAGGGGGAGGGATATTAACACTTGACAAGGGGATTCTTCACAATGTAGTCTTCTGCTGAAGACTCTGGATGCAGAAGCTAGGCGCTGAGTCCTTGGTGCTTTCTTCGTGGCCACACAACGAATTCTCCAAAGAAGTTGAGCCTACCCTGGCCACAGGTCAGCCAAAACACATGTCCACTGGGGGCACCGCCGTGGAGGCCGTCAACCACACGTCCAGCTGGTCTGCTGGCAGGTTCTGAGCCAACAAGGCTGGTACGGCCACTCCACGAACGATAAAAGGGGAACGCCCTAGACAGGAGCCTCGTGTGACACCACAAATCACTCTCCTGTCTTCAGTACCCCAGTGGATGATCGTCTCCAACAGTCGGTCCCGGGTAAATCCTTTTACTGCCACTCCACTGGCAGGCTAACACACCACAGTGTTCTTCCGGGGGGACGACTTCACAACAGCTGCTGCAAGGTTCAAGGTATGGAGACTGGCTGCCTCGGGTAGACTGACTCCACTTCCATCACAGCAGTCCCAGGTCGGCTCTGTAAGCAGACACGTCATCAATAACTGGGACACTAAAAGACCTCACTTACGGGCTCGGGCACAAACACCTGACGTATCCAGTCCATAGATAGCGCTGTCGTCGGAGCACCACCTCACCAGAGGTCAGTGGCGGCGGTGTAGAGTGCTGAACGGGACTGGAAACTGGCCCTTGTGGCCGATATTCGCCGTCCTCATACGGTGTCGTCGTTCGTTTGGCGGGGGTTTCGGGAGCTGACCCACAGATGGCGTAGTCGTTACTGCTCCGTGCTCGGACACTGGATCCGGGTTCGTAACACACACAGCTTGCATATTATACATGTACAGTGAGACGTTCGTGGGAGACAAGTCGCATGGGTGATTAATTTCAGCTTCATTTATATACTGAGGTACTGTAGGGGCCCTTGTTCGCTACCAGGCCACGGACACCGGGGTAATCACGCCGCTATTCTCACCCGTGCACACAGGAGCTCAATTCCCCCCACCCCCAAATACACACATACACACCTCTGGTAGGTTTGGTAGCTGAGTTGACAGAGCACGGGACTCGATTCCAGTGGACCGGGATCGATTACTGGACTAGACAGACAAATGGGCAGAGTTTCTTTCACTCTGATGCCCCTGTTACTTCGTAGTAAATAGGAACTTGGGAGTTAGACAGCTGTTACGGGCTGCTTCCTGTGTGTGTGTGTGTGTTAAAAAATTAGTTAGTAGTTAGTAACAGTTGATTGATTGACAGTTGAGAGGCGGACCGAAAGAGCAGAGCTCAACCCCTGCAAGCACAACTAGGTGAATACATACAGAAAAAGGTGTGTGTGTGTGTGTACTCACCTAGTTGTGTTTGCGGGGGTTGAGCTCTGGCTCTTTGGTCCCGCCTCTCAACCGTCAATCAACTGATGTACAGATTCCTGAGCCTACTGGGCTCTATCATATCTACAGTTAAAACAGTGTATGGAGTCAGCCTCCACCACATCACTGCCTAATGCAGTGTGTGTATGTGTGCGTGTGTGTGTGTGTGTGGGTGATGGAGAGGGAAATTGTTACGGCCCTCTCGGGACGCAACGGGGTCCTTACTCTGATGTTGTTTGAGGAAGATATAATGTATCCGTTCCCAAGCCAGTAGTGGCTATCAAGGGATGAGATCCGTGACGCAAGTAACTTAAAGGGAGTAGGGAAAGAAAGTTAAGAACTTAATATTATAATTAACACCATCACCGATTAAATATATAAAATAAAAGAGTGCACAAGGGGGAGGGGTATTAACACTTTACAAGGGGATTAATCCTCAATCGATGTCTTCTGCTGAAGACGCTGGTGCCATAACTCTCGGTGCCGAGTCCTTGGTGCTTTCCTCGTGGCCACACAACGAAGTATCCTAAGAAGTTGAGCCTACCCTGGCCACAGGTCAGCCAAAACACAAGTCCACTGGGGACACCGCCGTGGAGGCCGTCAACCACACGTCCAGCTGGTCTGCTGGCAGGTTCTGAGCCAACAAGGCTGGTACGGCCACTCCACGAACGATAAAAGGGGAACGCCCTAGACAGGAGCCTCGTGTGACACCACAAGTCACTCTCCTGTCTTCAGTACCCCAGTGGATGATCGTCTCCAACAGTCGGTCCCGGGTAAATCCTTTTACTGCCACTCCACTGGCAGGCTAACACACCACAGTGTTCTTCCGGGGGGACGACGTCACAACAGCTGCAGCAAAGTTCAAGGTATGGAGACTGGCTGCCTCGGGTAGACTGACTCCACTTCCATCACAGCAGTCCCAGGTCGGCTCTGTAAGCAGACACGTCATCAATAACTGGGACACTAAAATACCTCACTTACGGGCTCGGGCACAAACACCTGACGTATCCAGTCCATAGATGGCGCTGTCGTCGGAGCACCACCTCACCAGAGGTCAGGAGCGGCTGTGTTGTGAGCTGCACAGGACTGGAAACTGGCCCTCGTGGCTGGTACACCTTGTCCTCACCAGGTGTCGTCGTCCCTTTGGCGGGGGTTTCGGGAGCTGACCCACAGATGGCGTGGTTGTTACTGCTCCGTGCTCGGACGCTGGATCCGGGTTCGTAACAGAAATAGAATAGGAGTCATTGCTATAAACACCCGGTTGCTAGAAAGGCGGGATCCAAGAGTCAATACTCTATTCTTCAGGCGCAAATAGGTGAGTACTTGTATGACCCCATGTAGCCTGAAGAACGAGTCTACCCAAATATGAGTTATTCTTTTTTTTTTTTGAGATATATACAAGAGTTGTTACATTCTTGTACAGCCACTAGTACGCGTAGCGTTTCGGGCAAGTCCTTAATCCTATGGTCCCTGGAATACGATCCCCTGCCGCGAAGAATCGTTTTTTCATCCAAGTACACATTTTACTGTTGCGTTAAACAGAGGCTACAGTTAAGGAATTGCGCCCAGTAAATCCTCCCCGGCCAGGATACGAACCCATGACATAGCGCTCGCGGAACGCCAGGCGAGTGTCTTACCACTACACCACGGAGACTGCAATCTGGACCTGATTGACAGGTCAGAGGTAGATATATGAATATATATGAATATATATTAAATACATTACAAATGTCGGTGAATAGTTGAAAGGTATGAGCAGCGGATAAATATGTAAATAAGTGACATGACATGATATGTAGATACTTTGCTGACATGATGCTCGCGGGACATCTCGACCTTACTTGAGCAACAGAGGTCGTGAAAGGGGGTAGTGCTGTGCTGAGCTCCTGGCAGAGGAGGAAATCCCCTAGTTGTGTGCTCCTACAAGAAGAGGTAATCAAGCAGGCGTTTATGTGTGAAGCCTGAGGACGAATTAAAGTGCTCCGGTCAGGACTAGAAGAAGCCTTGTGAGGCAGTCCTGAAGCATTTTCGTGGGCGGCCTATGTGAGCGCTATATTGAGCTTCAGTGAGTGAGCGTTCTCACGTCAGAGATTTCGGGGGAAAGCCTATTGAATCAGTTGTAAGTTTAGCCACTAGTGTTTGATCGTGTGCCCAGCGATCATAATGAACATATGTATATGTAGGATAGATAATTTATTGAGGCAGTAACCTGAAGTAAGGAGTTTGAGTTCAGATGATATGCTGGAGAGAGGAGCAGTACATCTTCTCTCAACGGTGGTCAAGTGGCAACTGAGAGGGCGGAGGTCCCAGCAGCGCGGCCTGGGAGGAAGCTCTTGGCGGCCAACCCGTCCTCGACTCAAGTCCATTACATCCAGCGGTCGACCCCACAGACGCATTCATAATTTTCTACATGTTATTCATTCAAAACAGGAATTTTCTCAAATATAAATTAATAGTATAATATATTAGCAAATTGTACATATATAGATATAGGTTAGGTTAGGTTAGGTGTTTAGATTCTGTTGGCGATTTATTTGTATTTGTAGTACGTGGATGAAGCATTTACAGCGTTGTGGTTCGAACAAAATTCGTCAGTGAAGCACTTGTTCCGAAAGTGTTCTAACGAAATTAATTGTGAATCGTGTGTAAACAGTTTTTCATTCATAAACAGGGGGTTTGGC
>NC_091163.1:30900026-30942526 GCF_040958095.1 Procambarus clarkii
TTTTTCACTTAGTACTTAATAGGTACATGAGAGTTGGACAACTATAGTGCGTGGCATTTTGCGAATGGTCCGTCGTTAGACTATAGGCGCTAGAAGTACTTCGATAGGCCTAAAAGGCTACCAGTTCCTGACAATGGGATTCCAGTATATCAAGAGATACTTTAAATGTAATTCAAATAATGCATTTGCAGGTATTGGCATCGTAACGTATTACGTATGCAACGAAATACGCAACAAAAGATAAGCCAGCCACATTTAAAACAGATTAACATCAATAACTTTAAACCAGCCTGTCATTGAATACGTCGTATTTCTTTACGGAATTAACCAATCCGGTACCAAATGTGAAGTATTAGTTAACATTAAGTTGCTGTTGTTGTTTTAGATTTAGCTACTCGGAACGAAAAGTCCATGTAGCATGTGCTATGGTGAGCCCGTAATTGAGTTAGGTTATTTGCGATAGCCTTGGTTACTCTGATATTTGGGTCAAAGTATTAAATGGAGGTGGGGTTTCCTCCTTTTTCCCTGTTTTCTCTTCGCTTCTGTTTTAGTGCACTGGTTTTAATCTTGTTTTATTAACATTATCTTGGTGGTGGATGTAGATGCAGAATGCTCACTAATGAGTCCCATTCCTCAACAGCTTTTCTAATCATTGTAGTCGCGGTGGAATGTGCATCTAATGCAGCTGCTGTCGTTGGATTAATGTTGAGTTTGATGCCGAGGGCTTCAGTAGCTTCACATTCCAGTAAGTAGTACAATTGCGGCACCCCTGCTTCTGTTCCACAGAAAAGACACTTTTCAACTATTGGGTTTATTACCTCCCAGCAGCACTTGTAACCAAGTCTGAGTCTGTGTATGGCTACTGCAATGTCTCTGGATATCTTTTTTTCAGGCTTGAACGAGTTGTACCCAGTGGCTTGTTCGTACCATATCGCAGTGGATCTTCCTTCCGCTACTTTGGCTCTGTAGCGACTTTTGATAGTTGTGAGTATTTTCTTCTTGATTTGCTCCTTAATCTTTGAAAAACTTAGAGGTATTTGAACCTGTACAACAGGTAGAGCAGAGGCAGTTTTTGCTAGTGAGTCTGCCTTTTCATTATCATCTATGCCATTGTGACTTGGTATCCAATTTAAGGTGAATGACAGCCCTAGATTATTGGCTTCTTTTCTTATATGTTGGATTTCTGTGAGGAGTTGTATATTATCTCTGTGCTGACTGGATAACAATGCCTGGAACGAAGATTTAGAGTCGGTATGAATGATGACATCATGTCAATTATTCTTAACTGTATAGTTTATGGCATGCTTCAGGGCATATAATTCTGTCTTCAATGTTGAGCACCCACTATTCATGCTCCAGTAAGCTTCATGGTTGTTAGTGTAAACTGCTGCCCAATCAGAACCTCTTTCTTGATCAACTGATCAATCTGTGAAGATGTGAGTCGTTGTAGGTCTTGAGATGGGTTCCATTTGTCGTTCTGTGACTGCTTTGAGCCTCTGCGAGTCACATGCTGATTTTCTAACTGGTAATCATCCAATAATAATCTTTAGACTCGATTCTTCCCATGGAGGAGGCTGCCGAAAGTGCTAATATGGTCTGTCTTCTTTGTTTTTAATGGTCCATTAAAGCAAACAAGTTTGTCCCAGTCCAAAAGGAAAACAGAGAAATAAAGATGAGAAACCCATGGTTTAATCAGAGATGTAAGCTAGCTAAGCAGCAAAGTAAAAGGGCATGGAGAAACTATAGGAATAACAGGACACTGGAGAGCAGAGAAAGATACCAGAATGCCAGGAATGAATATGTCAGGATGAGAAGAGAGGCAGAAAGACAATACGAAAATGACATCGCAAGCAAGGCCAAGACTCAGCCTAAATTGTTGCATAGCCACATTAGGAGAAAAACAACAGTAAAGGAACAGGTTATGAGATTAAGGATAGGGCGGAAGGATTCACTACAAATGACAAGGAAGTGTGTGAGGAATTGAATAAGAAATTCCAGGAGGTCTTCACCTTAGAGCAAGGAGAAATTCCAGAGGTAAGTGAGGGAATAGCTAACCAGGAACCACTGGAAGAGTTTGAGATTACCAGTGGGGAAGTAAGGAAGTGTTTACTAGAGTTGGACGTGACGAAGGCTATAGGCCCAGATGGAATCTCCCCTTGGGTTCTAAAGGAAGGAGCAAGAGAACTGTGCCTACAACTCTCCATAGTGTATAACAAATCACTGGCAACAGGGGAACTGCCAGATATTTGGAAAGCAGCTAACGTAGTCCCGATATACAAGAAAGGGGATAGACAGGAGGCACTGAACTACAGGCCAGTGTCCCTAACCTGCATACCATGCAAGCTGATGGAGAAGATTGTGCGAAAAAAACTAGTGGAGCATCTGGAGCGAAGGAACTTTGTAACACAGCATCAACATGGGTTCAGGGATGGCAGGTCCTGCCTCACAGGGTTACTTGAATTCTACGACCAGGCAACAAAAATAAAGCAAGAAAGAGAAGGGTGGGCAGACTGCATATTTTTGGATTGTCAGAAAGCCTTTGATACAGTGCCACACAAGAGGCTAGTGCGAAAGTTGGAGATGCAGGCTGGAGTGAGAGGGAAGGTACTCCGGTGGATAGAGGAGTACCTAAGCAACAGGAGACAACGAGTCTGTGTGAGGGGTGAGGTCTCAGATTGGCGAGACGTCACAAGTGGAGTCCCGCAGGGGTCAGTCCTTGGACCTTTACTGTTTCTGGTATATGTAAATGATCTCCCAGAGGTTATAGATTCGTTCCTCTCAATGTTTGCCGACGATGCAAAAATTATGAGGAGGATTGAAACAGAGGATGATAGTAGGAGGCTACAAGATGACCTGGATAGACTGAGTGAATGGTCCAACAAATGGCTGTTGAAGTTCAACCCGAGTAAATGCAAAGTAATGAAACTAGGCAGTGGAAACAGGAGGCCAGGCACAGGATACAGAATAGGAGATGAAGTACTTAATGAAACAGACAGAGAGAAAGATCTAGGAGTTGATATCACACCAAACCTGTCTCCTGAAGCCCACATAAAGAGAATAACGTCTGCGGCATATGCGAGGCTGGCTAACATCAGAACGGCGTTCAGGAACCTGTGTAAGGAATCATTCAGAATCTTGTACACCACATATGTAAGACCAATCCTGGAGTATGCGGCCCCAGCATGGAGCCCGTACCTTGTCAAGCACAAGACGAAGCTGGAAAAAGTCCAAAGGTATGCTACTAGACTAGTCCCGGAACTAAGAGGCATGAGTTATGAGGAAAGGCTGCGGGAAATGCACCTTACGACACTGGAAGACAGAAGAGTAAGGGGGGACATGATCACAACCTACAAAATCCTCAGGGGAATCGACCGGGTAAACAAGGATGAACTATTCAACACTGGTGGGACGCGAACAAGGGGACACAGGTGGAAGCTGAGTACCCAAATGAGCCACAGAGACGTTAGAAAGAACTTTTTCAGTGTCAGAGTAGTTAGTAAATGGAATGCATTAGGAAGTGATGTGGTGGAGGCTGACTCCATACACAGTTTCAAATGTAGATATGATAGAGCCCAATAGGCTCAGGAATCTGTACACCAGTTGATTGACGGTTGAGAGGCGGGACCAAAGAGCCGGAGCTCAACCCCCGCAAGCACAATTAGGTGAGTACAATTAGGTGAGTACACACACACACACACACACACACACACACACACACACACACACACACACACACACACACACACACACACACACACACACACACACACACACACACACACACACACACACACACAAAGTACATGGCAGTACATGGGCTACTGAAGGGGTTACAGATGGAAGGGGCTGTACATAACATTGAGAAGGTTTTCAGGTTGGGCTGGTACAACAAGGACAGAAACCGACTTGTAAAGGTGGTGTTTACAAACGAAACCACGAAGGAGGATATTCTCCAAAGGAAGAGTCGTCTGCAGCATGTGGAGGGATACAAAAAAGTATTCCTACAGAGGGACAGGACGAAGGAGGAGAGAGCCAGGGCAGCAGAGGCAAGGAGGAAGCGCAGGGAGAGAGGAGCAAACAGGAAATCACAGCCCCCAACACAACAGTCCCAGAGACAAGAGGGGAACCCAAAACCAGCATCCCAGCAACACCAGAGGGGAGGGCAACACCACCACCCCCCTCTGCATAGAAACCCTCCCTTCCCCTCACTCTACCTGCCCCACCCAACCCTCCCTCCGCCCCCCCCCCACCCCATTCTGACCCTGACACCCCATCCCCATTCCCATCATGTTCCCCTCTCCCACCTTTCTCCCCCTGTCCCCCTCCCCTTTAATCCCATACCCTCCCTATCCCTCCTCCCCCTCATCCCGTATCCTCCATGTCCCCCCTATCTCCTTAACCCACACCTTACCTGTCCCCCCTTCCCTTCAACCCCCACCCCCTACCCCAAAATCCTCTGAGACCCTGCAAACCACCTCACAGATCTTCTCACCCATGTAACAGCTTCCCACACCAGCAGAATGCTGGCCAAGAAAGGGACATGAAAATGAACAGAAGAAAGTGAGCTTCAAGGCGATGTACACTAACATAGATGGGATTACAAATAAAACAAGTGAACTCTAAGTATGGGCACTAGAAGAAAACCCAGACATAGTAGCACTCAGAGAAACAAAGTTAACGAAAATCATAACAAACGCAGTGTTTCCACAGGGCTACTATATAGTGAGGAAAGAGAGAGAAGGGAGAGAAGGGAGAGGAGGAGGTGGTGTAGCTTTGCTACTAAGAGAAGGTTGGAGTTTCGAAGAGATGGTAATTCAGAACTGTGAAGGTTTCAGTGACTACATATCAGGCACCATAGCAACTGGAGGACTGAAAATTATAATAGTAGTCATATATAACCCCCCACCGAATAACAGAAGACCCAGACAGGAATATGATAGAAACACCTTGGCCACCATCAATGTAATAGAGAGAGCAGCTTCTGTGGCTAGCAGGAACGGATCCAGACTTCTAATCATGGGAGACTTCAACCATGGGAAGATAGCTTGGGGGAACAGAGACCCACATGGAGGCCCAGACACATGGAGAGCTAAGCTGCTGGATGTGGCAACAAGAAACTTTCTAAGGCAACACGTCAAGGGACCGACAAGAATGAGAGGAGGGGATGAACCAGACTTGCTTGATCTGATATTTACCCTAAATGAGTCGGATATAAGGGAAGTTAAGTTGGAAGCCCCATTGAGAATGAGTGATCATAGTGTATTGAGCTTTGAGTACCTGGTTGAGCTGGGAATTATCACCCCCAAAAAAGAACTGGGAACCAAAGGGCTGGCGTACCGAAAGGGAAACTATGAGGAAATGAATAAATTCCTATGGGATATACATTGGGACACAGAACTCGGTACCAAGTCCGTACAAGACATGATGGACTATGTCACCCAAAAATGTCAGGAGGCTGTAAGCAGGTTTGTCCCAGCCCTACAGGAAAAACAGAGAAGCAAAGGAAGAATCCGTGGTTTAATAAGGAATGTATGAAAGCAAAGGAGCTGAACAAAAGGGCATGGAGGAACTTCCGTAATAACAGAACACCAGAAAGTAAAGAGAGATACCAGAGAACCAGGAACGAGTATGTCAGTGTGAGAAGAGCAGCTGAGAAAAGGTATGAAAATGATATAGCTAATAAAGCCAAGACCGAACCCAAGCTACTACACAGTCACATCAGGAGGAAGACAACAGTGAAGGAACAGGTGATGAAACTTAGGGTGGGCGAGGACAGGTACACAGAGAATGACAAAGAGGTGTGTGAAGAACTCAACAAAAAGTTCCAGGAGGTCTTTACAATAGAACAGGGAGATGTCGCGGCGCTAGAAGAGGTGGCAGCAAACCAGGTGACCTTGGATAGGTTCGAAATTACAAGAGATGAGGTCAAGAAGCACCTATTGGAGCTGGATGTGGGAAAAGCGTTTGGGCCGGATGGAATCTCGCCATGGGTATTGAAAGAGTGTGCAGGAGCACTTTGCCTACCACTCTCCATAGTGTATAGTAGGTCACTGGAAACGGGGGACCTACCAGAAATATGGAAGACTGCTAATGTAGTACCAATATACAAAAAGGGTGACAGACAAGAGGCACTGAACTACAGGCCAGTGTCCTTAACTTGTATACCATGCAAGGTGATGGAGAAGATTGTGAGAAAAAACCTAGTAACACATCTGGAGAGAAGAGACTTCGTGACAACCCATCAACATGGGTTCAGGGAGGGTAAATCTTGCCTTACAGGATTGATAGAATTCTACGATCAGGTGACAAAGATTAAACAAGAAAGAGAAGGGTGGGTGGACTGCATTCTTTTGGACTGTCGGAAAGCCTTTGACACAGTACCCCATAAAAGGTTGATGCATAAGCTAAAGAAACAGGCAGGAGTAACTGGTAGGGCGCTCCAGTGGATAAGGGAGTACCTAAACAATTGGAAGCAGAGAGTTACAGTTAGGGGTGAGACCTCAGACTGGCGTGAATTCACCAGTGGAGTCCCACAGGGCTCTGTACTTGGACCTATCCTGTTTCTGATATACGTAAATGATCTCCCAGAGGGTATAGACTCATTCCTCTCAATGTTTGCTGACGTCGCCAAAATTATGAGAAGGATTAAGACAGAGGAGGACAGCTTGAGGCTTCAAGAAGACCTGGACAAGCTGCAGGAATGGTCGAACAAGTGGCTGTTAGAGTTTAATCCAAGCAAATGTAATGTAATGAAGATAGGGGTAGGAAGCAGGAGACCAGATACAAAGTATCACTTGGGAGATGAAATACTTGAAGAGTCCGAGAGAGAGAAAGACCTGGGGGTTGATATCACGCCAGACCTGTCCCCTGATGCTCATATCAAGAGGATAACAGCAGCAGCATATGCCAGGTTGGCTAACATAAGAACGGCCTTTAGAAACTTGTGTAAGGAATCTTTCAGAACATTAGATACCACATTTGTCAGACCAATCCTAGAGTATGCGGCACCAGCATGGAGTCCATATCTAGTCAAGCATAAGACTAAAATGGAAAAGGTTCAAAGGTTTGCCACCAGACTAGTACCCGAGCAGAGAGGTATGAGCTACGAGGAGAGACTACGGGAATTAAACCTCACTTCGTTGGAAGACAGAAGAGTTAGGGGGGACATGATCACCACATTCAAGATCCTCAAGGGAATTGACAGGGTTGATAAAGACAGGCTGTTTAACACAAGGGGCACACGCACTAGGGGACACAGGTGGAAACTGAGTGCCCAAATGAGCCACAGAGATATTAGAAAGAACTTTTTTAGTGTCAGAGTGGTTGACAAATAGAATGCATTAGGAAGTGATGTGGTGGAGGCTGACTCCATACACAGTTTCAAGTGTAGATATGATAGAGCCCAATAGGCTCAGGAACCTGTACACCTGTTGATTGACAGTTGAGAGGCGGGACCAAAGAGCCAGAGCTCAACCCCCGCAAGCACAACTAGGTGAGTACAACTAGGTGAGTACAAACACACACACACACACACACACACACACACACACACACACACACACACACACACACACACACACACACACACACACACACACACACACACACACACACACACACACACACACACACACACACACACACACACACACACACACACACACACACACACACACACACACACACACACACACTTGGGAATGAGTGATCATAGTGTATTGAGCCTTGAGTACCTGGTTGAGCTGGGAATTATCACCCCCAAAAAAGAACTGGGAACCAAAGGGCTGGCGTACCGAAAGGGAAACTATGAGGAAATGAATAAATTCCTATGGGATATACATTGGGACACAGAACTCGGAACCAAGTCCGTACAAGACATGATGGACTATGTCACCCAAAAATGTCAGGAGGCTGTAAGCAGGTTTGTCCCAGCCCGACAGGAAAAAACAGAGAAGCAAAGGAAGAATCCGTGGTTTAATAAGGAATGTATGAAAGCAAAGGAGCAGAACAAAAGGGCATGGAGGAACTTCCGTAATAACAGAACACCAGAAAGTAGAGAGAGATACCAGAGAACCAGGAACGAGTATGTTAGTGTGAGAAGAGCAGCTGGGAAAAGGTATGAAAATGATATAGCTAATAAAGCCAAGACCGAACCAAAGCTACTACACAGTCACATCAGGAGGAAGACAACAGTGAAGGAACAGGTGATGAAACTTAGGGTGGGCGAGGACATGTACACAGAGAATGACAAAGAGGTGTGTGAAGAACTCAACAAAAGGTTCCAGGAGGTCTTTACAATAGAACAGGGAGATGTCGCGGCGCTAGAAGAGGTGGCAGCAAACCAGGTGACCTTGGATAGGTTCGAAATTACAAGAGATGATGTCAAGAAGCACCTATTGGAGCTAGATGTGAGAAAAGCTGTTGGGCCGGATGGAATCTCGCCATATGTATTGAAAGAGTGTGCAGGAGCACTTTGCCTACCACTCTCCATAGTGTATAGTAGGTCACTGGAAACGGGGGACCTACCAGAAATATGGAAGACTGCTAATGTAGTACCAATATACAAAAAGGGTGACAGACAAGAGGCACTGAACTACAGGCCAGTGTCCTTAACTTGTATACCATGCAAGGTGATGGAGAAGATTGTGAGAAAAAACCTAGTAACACATCTGGAGAGAAGAGACTTCGTGACAACCCATCAACATGGGTTCAGGGAGGGTAAATCTTGCCTTACAGAATTGATAGAATTCTACGATCAGGTGACAAAGATTAAACAAGAAAGAGAAGGGTGGGCGGACTGCATTTTTTTGGACTGTCGGAAAGCCTTTGACACAGTACCCCATAAAAGGTTGATGCATAAGCTAGAGAAACAGGCAGGAGTAACTGGTAGGGCGCTCCAGTGGATAAGGGAGTACCTATACAATTGGAAGCAGAGAGTTACAGTGAGGGGTGAGACCTCAGACTGGCGTGAATTCACCAGTGGAGTCCCACAGGGCTCTGTACTTGGACCTATCCTGTTTCTGATATACGTAAATGATCTCCCAGAGGGTATAGACTCATTCCTCTCAATGTTTGCTGACGACGCTAAAATTATGAGAAGGATTAAGACAGAGGAGGACAGCTTGAGGCTTCAAGAAGACCTGGACAAGCTGCAGGAATGGTCGAACAAGTGGCTGTTAGAGTTTAATTCAAGCAAATGTAATGTAATGAAGATAGGGGTAGGAAGCAGGAGACCAGATGCAAGGTATCACTTGGGAGATGAAATACTTGAAGAGTCCGAGAGAGAGAAAGACCTGGGGGTTGATATCACGCCAGACCTATCCCCTGATGCTCATATCAAGAGGATAACAGCAGCAGCATATGCCAGGTTGGCTAACATAAGAACGGCCTTTAGAAACTTGTGTAAGGAATCTTTGAGATCATTATATACCACATATGTCAGACCAATCCTAGAGTATGCAGCACCAGCATGGAGTCCATATCTAGTGAAGCATAAGACTAAAATGGAAAAGGTTCAAAGGTTTGCCACCAGACTAGTACCCGAGCTGAGTGGTATGAGCTACGAGGAGAGACTACGGGAATTAAACCTCACTTCGTTGGAAGACAAAAGAGTTAGGGGGGACATGATCACCACATTCAAGATCCTCAAGGGAATTGACAGGGTTGATAAAGACAGGCTGTTTAACACAAGGGGCACACGCACTAGGGGACACAGGTGGAAACTGAGTGCCCAAATGAGCCACAGAGTTATTAGGAAGAACTTTTTTAGTGTCAGAGTGGTTGACAAATAGAATGCATTAGGAAATGATGTGGTGGAGGCTGATTCCATACACAGTTTCAAGTGTAGATATGATAGAGCCCAATAGGCTCAGGAACCTGTACACCTGTTGATTGACAGTTGAGAGGCGGGACCAAAGAGCCAGAGCTCAACCCCCCGCAAGCACAACTAGGTGAGTACAAACACACACACACACACACACACACACACACACACACACACACACACACACACACACACACACACACACACACACACACACACACTATGATAAAGATAACAAGAATAAGGCAGGACACAGAGGCAAGGGCAGACTGCATATATCTAGACTGCCTAGAAAGGCGAGATACAAGTGCCAACGCTCGATCCTGAAGGTTAGTGTATACACACACAGCTGCAGCGGAAAGTTGGTTTGTCTGATAACAGTTAGAGACAGTTTGGGTCCCTCTTGAAAAAACATTATCCTCGATTAAGTGTTGAACACAGTTTTCAGAACATCCGGTGTTGTATTATGTGGAGTATTCCTAACTCCAGCCTCCAGAAGTTTACATAAAAGGTTTGTTGCAGAGAAGAAAGCTTGACAACACAGACATTTTTGATACTAATATATGGTACTGATGCTCAAATATATCGTTCCATGTTATACAAATGTCTTATATAGAGCAGAAAATATTTTGGAATTTAAAATGCTTTACTTATGCTCAATATTGTCTTGACACCATAAGTTGGCAGTAAAATGACAACAATCACATTCGGAGAAATATATCCACATTGGCTGTGATGAGAGTTCGGACCTACATTCGGGACGATCCCAGACTCGGTTCAAACCCTCATCACAACCGTTGTGGATTTATTCATTTGATATATCACGCTAATGTGATTTCTGTGTGTATAATCACATTCAGTTTTCATTGTTTTAGTTCAAATGCACAACTTGAACATTATTATAATTCAAGCATATGCATTATTCACAGATTGAATTATGATTAAAATAATGTATTTATGTTACGTGAATACTATCAGCCCTAAATAACCCTTAAGTTTACCCTCGAACACAGTGACTCTACGATAAATTTCCTAGATACAACAGTGTATATAGACCAGCTAACAAGAGATCTGCATACGAAGACATACTATAAACCGACTAACCTTCACACGTATCTGACATTTGACTCGAGCCACCCACTACCCTTGAAGAAATCGTTACCCTACTCACTGGGACTCGGACTTAGCGGATTAACAGCAAAAAAGAGACGCTATATCTCCAGCTTGATGACCTATAGGATATGTTCAGAAACAGACACTATCCAGAGACAATAATACATGCGGCCCAGGTGAAATTCAGAGAAAAAAAACAAGGGTGGAGTTACTCAGACCTAGAACACAAAAAGTGGAAGACAAGAGATGGATCCTCCTGACCCTTTTCTTCCCCGGCCTTGCAGCACAGCTTAAGATAAAACTCCAGAAAGTGTGGACATGGATGAAGGAAACGTACAGTGAACATCCATCCTGGTTAAAATTCCCACAAATCCATAAATGTATTTTTCCTAATCACTTATGCATTAAGCAATGCAACTGTGAGTGAAGGAATAAAAATTTGTTTAACAAAGACAAAAGGAGTTTTCAGCAGGATTTGCAAATAGTAATGATGTGGAGGTCACCAGTTTGAAACTCATAGAGGAAATTTGAATATATGATCAAAAAGACATTTTTTCTGCACAGTAAATCAATTGTATGTAAGCGAAAACCATGAACGAGATTGCGTGCTTGCAAGAGCAATAGGTGAGAGTGCTTGCTAGCAGGAATAACTTGGGAGAGTGCTTGCTACTAGTAGGAACAATGAGAGAGAATTCTTGCTAGCAGGAACAATGAGGGAGAGAGCTTGCTAGCAGGAATAATGAGAGAGAGTACTTGCTACTAGCAGGAACAGTAAGGGAGACTGCTTGCTACTAGCAGGAATAATAAGGGAGAGTGCTTGTTACTAGCAGGAACGTTGAGGGACAGTGCTTACTACTAGAAGGAACAATGAGGAGAGTTCTTGCAAGAAACAGCAATGAGTAAGAGTGCTTGCTAGCAGGAACAATGTGTGAGAGTTCTTGCTATCAGATGCAATAAGATATGGTGCTTGCTAGCAAGAATGTTGAGACGGTGATGATAATGTCCACATAATGTTTAGACAGTTCGTGACTGTGATAAATAATATATGTTCGTCAGTGGAGAGAGACAAGTCAAGCAACACTCATAAACTTTCATAAACATGCTGGATGATGGATGAAGATAGCCCCCAAGACGCGACCTGGGTCTCCTGCTGTCTTAACTCCCCACTACCACTTAATCCCCTGGTGCCTCTGCTTGCTTCTGTTACCTCTACTGCCTCTGTTACCTATACTGCCTCTGTTACCTCTGCTACCTCTACTTGTCTATACCTCCTGCTGCCTCGGCTTGCCTATATCTCCTGCTTCCTCTGTTGTCTCTGCTTGCCTATACCTACTGCTGCCTCTGCTTGCTTATACCTCCTACTGCCTCTGTTGCCTCCGCTTGCCTATACCTCCTACTGCCTCTGCTTGCCTATACCTTCTGTTGCCTCTAGTGCCTCTGCTTGCCTATACCTCCTGCTGCCTCTGTTTGCCTATACCTCCTGCTACCTCTGCCTGCCGATACCTCCTACTGCCTCTGCTTGCCTATACCTCCTGCTGCCTCAGTTTGCCTATACCTCCAACTGCCTCTGTTGCCTCAGCTTGTCTATACCTCCTACTGCCTCTGCTTGCCTATACCTCCTACTGCCTCTGTTTGCCTATACCTCCAACTGCCTCTGTTGCCTCAGCTTGTCTATACCTCCTACTGCCTCTGTTGCCTCTGCTTCCCTATACCTCCTACTGCCTCTGTTGCTTCTGCTTGCCTATACCTCCTGCTGCCTCTGTTGCCTCTGCTTCCCTATACCTCCTACTGCCTCTGTTGCTTCTGCTTGCTTATACCTCCTGCTGCCTCTGTTGCCTCTGCTTGCCTATACCTCCTGCTGCCTCTGCTTGCCTATACCTCCTACTGCCTCTGCTTGCCTATACCTCCTACTGCCTCTGCTTGCCTATACCTCCTACTGCCTCTGCTTGCCTATACTTCCTGCTGCCTCTGTTGCCCCTGCTTGCATATACCTCCTGCTACCTTTGCCTGCCTATACCTCCTACTGCCTCTGCTTGCCTATACCTCCAACTCCCTCCGTTGCCTCTGCTTGTCTATACCTCCTACTGCCTCTGCTTGCCTATACCTCCAACTCCCTCCGTTGCCTCTGCTTGTCTATACCTCCTACTGCCTCTGCTTGCCTATACCTCCTACTGCCTCTGTTGCCTCTGCTTGCCTATACCTCCTGCTGCCTCTGCTTGCATATACATCCTACTACCTCTGCTTGCCTATACCTCCTACTGCCTCTGTTGCTTCTGCTTGCCTATACCTCCTACTGCCTCTGTTGCCTCTGCTTGCCTATACCTCCTACTGACTCTGTTGCCTCTGTTTGCCTATACCTACTACTGCCTCTGTAGCTTCTGCTTGCCTATACCTCCTACTGCCTCTGTTGCCTCTGCTTGCCTATACCTCCTACTGCCTCTGTTGCTTCTGCTTGCCTATACCTCCTACTGCGTCTGTTGCTTCTGCTTGCTGATACCTCCTACTGCCTCTGTTGCTTCTGCTTGTCTATACCTCCTGCTGCCTCTGTTGCTTCTGCTTGCCTATACCTCTTGCTACTTATGTTGCCTCTGTTGCCTCTTCTGCCTCTGCTTGCCTATACCTCCTGCTGCCTCTGCTTGCCTATATCTCCTGCTGCCTCTGCTTGCCTATACCTCCTGCTGCCTCTGCTTGCCTATACCTCCTGCTGCCTCTGCTTGCCTATACCTCCTGCTGCCTCTGCTTGCCTATACCTCCTGCTACCTTTGCTTGTCTATACCTCCTGCTGCCTCTGCTTGTCTATACCTCCTGCTGCCTCTGCTTGCCTATACCTCCTGCTGCCTCTGCTTGCCTATACCTCCTGCTGCCTCTGCTTGCCTATACCTCCTGCTGCCTCTGCTTGCCTATACCTCCTGCTACCTTTGCTTGTCTATACCTCGTGCTGCCTCTGCTTGTCTATACCACCTGCTGCCTCTGCTTGCCTATACCTCCTGCTGCCTCTGCTTGCCTATACCTCCTGCTGCCTCTGCTTGCCTATACCTCCTGCTACCTTTGCTTGTCTATACCTCCTGCTGCCTCTGCTTTTCTATACCTCCTGCTGCTTCTGCTTGCCTATACCTCCTGCTGCCTCTGCTTGCCTATACCTCCTGCTGCCTCTGCTTGTCTATACCTCCTGCTGCTTCTGCTTGTCTATACCTCCTGCTGCCTCTGCTTGCCTATACCTCCTGCTGCCTCTGCTTGCCTATACCTCCTGCTACCTTTGCTTGTCTATACCTCCTGCTGCCTCTGCTTGTCTATACCTCCTGCTGCCTCTGCTTGCCTATACCTCCTGCTGCCTCTGCTTGTCTATACCTCCTGCTGCTTCTGCTTGTCTATACCTCCTGCTGCCTCTGCTTGCCTATACCTCCTGCTGCCTCTGCTTGCCTATACCTCCTGCTGCCTCTGCTTGCCTATACCTCCTGCTGCCTCTGCTTGCCTATACCTCCTGCTGCTTCTGCTTGCCTATACCTCCTGCTACCTTTGCTTGTCTATACCTCCTGCTGCCTCTGCTTGCCTATACCTCCTGCTGCCTCTGCTTGCCTATACCTCCTGCTGCCTCTGCTTGCCTATACCTCCTGCTACCTTTGCTTGTCTATACCTCCTGCTGCCTCTGCTTGTCTATACCTCCTGCTGCTTCTGCTTGCCTATACCTCCTGCTGCCTCTGCTTGCCTATACCTCCTGCTACCTTTGCTTGTCTATACCTCCTGCTGCCTCTGCTTGTCTATACCTCCTGCTGCCTCTGCTTGTCTATACCTCCTGCTGCGTCTGCTTGCCTATACCTCCTGCTGCCTCAGCTTGCCTATACCTCCTGCTGCTTCTGCTTGTCTATACCTCCTGCTGCTTCTGCTTGTCTATACCTCCTGCTGCCTCTGCTTGCCTATACCTCCTGCTGCCTCTGCTTGCCTATACCTCCTGCTGCCTCTGCTTGCCTATACCTCCTGCTACCTTTGCTTGTCTATACCTCCTGCTGCCTCTGCTTGTCTATACCTCCTGCTGCTTCTGCTTGCCTATACCTCCTGCTGCCTCTGCTTGCCTATACCTCCTGCTACCTTTGCTTGTCTATACCTCCTGCTGCCTCTGCTTGTCTATACCTCCTGCTGCTTCTGCTTGCCTATACCTCCTGCTGCCTCTGCTTGCCTATACCTCCTGCTACCTTTGCTTGTCTATACCTCCTGCTGCCTCTGCTTGTCTATACCTCCTGCTGCTTCTGCTTACCTATACCTCCTGCTGCCTCTGCTTGTCTATACCTCCTGCTGCCTCTGCTTGTCTATACCTCCTGCTGCTTCTGCTTGCCTATACCTCCTGCTGCCTCTGCTTGTCTATACCTCCTGCTGCCTCTGCTTGTCTATACCTCCTGCTGCCTCTGCTTGTCTATACCTCCTGCTGCTTCTGCTTGCCTATACCTCCTGCTGCCTCAGCTTGTCTATACCTCCTGCTGCCTCTGCTTGTCTATACCTCCTGCTGCCTCTGCTTGTCTATACCTCCTGCTGCCTCTGCTTGTCTATACCTCCTGCTGCCTCTGCTTGTCTATACCTCCTGCTGCCTCTGCTTGCCTATACCTCCTGCTGCCTCTGCTTGTCTATACCTCCTGCTGCTTCTGCTTGCCTATACCTCCTGCTGCCTCAGCTTGCCTATACCTCCTGCTGCCTCTGCTTGTCTATACCTCCTGCTGCTTCTGCTTGTCTATACCTCCTGCTGCCTCTGCTTGTCTATACCTCCTGCTGCCTCTGCTTGCCTATACCTCCTGCTGCCTCTGCTTGCCTATACCTCCTGCTGCCTCTGTTGCTTCTGCTTGTCTATACCTCCTGCTGCCTCTGCTTGCCTATACATCCTGCTGCCTCTGCTTGCCTATACCTCCTGCTGCCTCTGTTGCTTCTGCTTGTCTATACCTCCTGCTGCCTCTGCTTGCCTCCATCATTGCATGCCTATACATCCTGCTGCTTCTGTCCACGTGTGGCCCGGCTGTACCCCTGCAGACACAGAGGCTGAGCGACCAAAGGATTTCTTCCATTTCAGAACAGTCCACATTGGGCATTATTCCTTGCAGGAACCAACGCGGTCCAGTGACACCCAGCCAACCAGGACACCCACAGTCGGGGGAGAATAAATTATCTGATTTGTTTCCGACGGAAGACACCTAGGAAATGTATAGAGACGACGGTGCTAACATATGGAAATGTTTCAGAGCACCCGAGTGTGTCTCAGAGCCCCAGAGTGTGTCTCACAGCACCAGAGTGTGTCTCAGAGCACCAGAGTGTGTCTCACTGCACCAGAGTGTGTCTCAGAGCACCAAAGTGTGTGTCTCAGAGCACCAGAGTGTGTCTCACAGCACCAGAGTGTGTCTCAGAGCACCAGAGTGTGTCTCAGAGCACCAGAGTCTTTGTCTCAGAGCACCGTTGTGTGTCTCAGAGCACCAGAGTGTGTGTCTCAGAGCACCAGAGTCTGTGTCTCAGAACATCAAAGTGTGTCTCAGAGCACTAAAGTGTGTGTGTCAGAGCACCAGAGTGTGTTTCAGAGCACCAGAGTGTGTCTCAGAGCACTAGAGTGTGTGTTATAGCACCAGAGTGTGTCTCAGAGCACCAGAGTGGGTCTCAGAGCACCAGAGCCTGTGTCTCAGAGCACCAGAATGTGTCTCAGAGCACCAGAGCCTGTGTCTCAGAGCACCAGAGTGGGTCTCAGAGCACCAGAGCCTGTGTCTCAGAGCACCAGAATGTGTCTCAGAGCACGACTTTATATTTAGATGCAAAAGAAATGTTATCTAGTTATAAAATGGTGCAGTTTACCTTATGACTTACGTTGGGTTTACAATAAGAAATTAAATTTTGTGCTTTTGAAGCGTCTAAATTTATCCAGTCTCTTGAAATCGATTGATTTAACTTGTTACAGTTTGTTCGTTCATTCGTGTTGTGGCGATTACCAGCTCATAAAAGGTCAATTATTCCCAAATGACCTTATAACCTGACGACAGTTAGCCCCGCCACCTCGACGGTCAACCGGAACACCAACAATAGTAGGTGTCGTCACGTAGGCTAGGTCGTTACTAAGGACAGTTGTAGAATGGTCGTCCGGGGCGGCGGGCGGGATATCCGGAATTGAGAGTGAGTGTGTAGCTGGAGTGGGAGTTGGTGCATGGCCAGGAGTACCGTGACGGCATTCAGGACTTGGACATGGCGGCGACGAGAGACAAATAGTATCACTACCTTCAGGGAAGGTGTGAAGAGCAGGCGGGTGATGGGTCAACCGGGACTACTATGAAACAGCCAGGTAGGAACTATACGTATGTAACACCTCCATATTGCTACTCCACCTTCTCACTTAAAACCCCAGCTTAACACTGCTTGCAAGCTCACTGTAACCCTCACTGAACTCCCAGCTAACTGTTAAAATGAACCATTAAATGAGGGGGGGGGGGGAAGCTACAAGTGATGGGTTATGATTTTTTTTTAATTAATAATACTTAAACTTACGGCTGCCACCACCTTCTTGAAATCTGTATGTGTCTGCAGTACTGATCTCCCAGGAAGGACAGAAATCAATAATTATGAAACTTAAAGGGCGTAGGAATCTTGGCAATAATGCTTGGGAATTATTTATAGAAATCTTTACTTTACTTATTGAGGAGACAAGGACTTCCAAAACAGCACATAAACACAACATATAAAAATGACTCAACATTAATAAAAGGGGGTTAATTAAATACCACTAAATCAATATTCACTTTATTTAACAAAAGACACGTTTATTTATATCCTAGCTGTAAATATATCGCTAAGAGGCAATATAAAAGAAGTGCAATTATGATGTACCAAAACTCAAACACACATTACTTTACTCCTGCAATCACCTGCCACAGATGTTGAATGGCTTGCCCCCAGGTCACTGGACCCCGTCTCCATGTCACCCCCAGGACACACTGATTTAAATTCCTTTTGACTACCCCCTGGGAGGCCTATGGTTTTCTCCACGAACTTGGCTCCGGGCTAGGAGTGTCAATCAATTCAAACCAAAAGTGGATGCTTTGATCCCTAGGCCAATGGGTGTCCGGTACTATCTTGGGTGACTCCGCCTCTTCAGTCTTAGTCCAATCACCTGAGCCTCCAGGCCTAGTACCCTGGCACCACTAACCAATGATAAAAAAGCCCCTGCTCTTGACAAATGAAATGCCTGACAACTGCCCAGACGCGGTCTTCTCACAGAATCTTGGAAATAAGCAGTTACAATCAGTTCAAAGGAACCAGCTTCGTCTGACCAGCCACTCAATAGAAATTTGAGAATATGGTTTTATGGCACTGAGTTTGATTGCCCCAACTTGTCAATGGCTATAGCAGAGAGAGAGGAACGGTTGGGTAGGAGGATTGGGTAGGAGGATTGGGTAGGAGGTTTGGGTAGGAGGTTTGGAAGGAGGATTGGGGAAGGAGGATTGGGAGGAGGAATAGGGAATAGGATTGGTCGGCGACGGAAAGGCAGTGTCCCTTGCCTAAGGACCCTTGACTCGAGTTTATGGCAGGAAAGGGCGGAGGGGAAGAGAAGGAAGGATGAGGCAACAGGGGAGAGGGGAGGGGGAGAATGAACAAAGAAGGGGGAGATGAACGAATGGAAGGGGGAAAGGGGTAGAAGGGGGTGAATACTAGGTCTGTACACAGACCATTACACGTACTTAAAAAAAAAATAGCTCGGTCGATAGAGCTTTGTCCTGACACACGTGGGGGTACATGGTTCGAGACCCATATACAGCCCAGGTGAATGGAATATTCGTACTTGGCTAATTGCCCATCGTCCTGTGATCCCGTGCAATCGGTCGAAGGACCTATGCAGTATTTCAGTGTTGCTCAGATCGGATAAGAAAGTATCAGGCAGTGTGTGGCACTGTACCCAGTGTGCCGTATTATCAAGACGGCGAGGGGTGTGGTCCCCGCTGTAATGTTCACAGTACCGCATATATAAAGTAAGTCTGACAGCCACATATTTGGTGAAGGTGTTGCTATAGTAAATATTTAATATTTGTGACTGCTCTTTCTATCTTATCTCGAGGGGGGAGCGTCTTCTGGTTCAGTACCGAAGACTAATGAAAGGATAAAAAACAATAAGAACCCAATTAGGCTCTAAGAACGTCATACCAGGAGTGCCTAAAACCCGCTCATACCACTGTGAGGCGTAACAGCCCTACCAAATAGGATTACCGGATAAGCATGGTGACTAGATAAGCGTCATTGGACATTTGCATACAAGTCTTGCAAATAAACCCTCCCTGGGCTTCAAAACACCAACAGTGTATGTGCGAGTGTTCATCTCGTACATACACTGTATAAGCCCAGTCAACAGTATTCGAATAAAGGGAAATTATAATTGAAGTAAAATATAATATTTGAGAAAATACCTTACGGATGGATTCGTTTGATTATTCGTTCAGCTTCAAGGGGTTCCGGCATGAAAATGACTCAATTGACAGCGAATTTAATCGATTTGGTACGCCTATATAAACAATTACAATATAGCCATACTAATTCTATAATAAATGGGTTGTTCCTAATAATTTAAATTGCCCAAAACAAGTTGCATTACAGCGTTTTTCTTCGTGATCACTTGCAATTATTTTGAAAGTGTGTTTGAACTAAATAGGTCGGCCACCATACGGAGAACGATTCAAGACGCAATATTATAATTCCTTGTGTTAGGGAAGAGGAAGCCAGTGTGTTTTCATTCATGTTAGGCTTATATCGAGGTAAACCCCCCCCCCCCTCTCCTCCAGGTCGAATTACTGACCCTGCCCAGGATGCAACCCCACAACAAGCTGACTAACCCCTGAGTACCTACTTACTGCTAGGTGAACAGGGGGAATTAGGTGATAGGAAATGCGTCTAACCATTTCTGCCCCGCCGGGAACTCGAACTCGGATTTCTCGATTATGAGACGAAAACGAACCCGACTGTACTACCGGGTCCTTATTAATACTTTTTTATGTGGCAGAGTTGCTTATATAATCATTACTTTTATCGGGGACAGGAAGCCTGATGTATATAATACTTTAGGTTTGTATTGAGGTCTATTCCTTCCCCTCCTCCAAGTTGAACATCTAATCTTCCCTAGGCTGCAACTCTATAACAGTTGTCTTAACTATCCGTCCCATCCCAATTCCCTATCCTAACCTCTTCCATAGTGCTGCATAGTCGTAAAAGGCTAGGCGCTTTCCCTTGATAATTCCCTCCCTCTCGGGTACCTATTTACTCATAGATGAACAGAAGTATTACGTAAAGGGTCATGTTCCAAACCATTTATGTTCCAAATCGATTTCGGTATCCCGGATTGAGGAATAACCAGGGACCTTTCGTGAATATACAGGGACACCCAGGGACATCCAGGGACCCTCTGATGGATTCCAAGAAGCCCTTCGGGAACCATTTAGAGACCTTCGCTCGGTTTTATCAATTCCTAACTGTTGTGACTAGGTGATGCTTCATAAGATGTCTAAGAAGTTTTAACGACATTTTTCTTCATTCTTGCAACGTTGACTGTTGAGATACCTTGAAAGGGTATCAAGGTATTAAAAACCTTATCGTAAATTAGTCAAACAACCAGAGCTTTATCAAAAATGTAATTCAAATTTATCTCCAGACACGTATTTAATTGGATAATAAACACGTTACTTGTGTTGGGAAACAAATAGCCAATCATTTCCTTTGTCCCATGTTTTTTGTTAATGGTTCTTTGATGACGTCATGAGCATTAGGGTGATTCAACCCGTCCTCGACTCAAGTCCATTACATTCAGCAGTCGACCCCACAGACGCATTCATAAATTTTAATATGCTGTTCATTCAAAACGGGAATTTTCTCAAGTATAAATTAATATTATAATATATTAGCATATTCTGCATATATAGGCATAGGATAGGTTAGGTTAGGTGTTTAGGTTCTGTTGGCGATTATTTGCATTTATAGTACGTGGGTGAAGTGCTGTGCTTTCGAACTTCGTGCTTTGTGCATAGCGTTGTGATTCGAACAAAATTCGTCAGTGAAGCACTTGTTCCGGATATGTTCGAACGTCAGCAGTTGTGAGTCGTGTGTAAACCGCTTTTCATTCATAAACATGGAGTTTGGCGGGTGCATGGAATCACTTTTGGATCTTAGTTTGGAGGACAGGCTGGGTGATTAATGGGCTGATCAAAAGCTTATCAGTTTGTGTGTTGCAACAGAGAATGGATCGGCCAAGAAGAAACAGTCAAACAGACAACACGTTCAGTAATGAAGGGGTTTGTTCACCATTCTAGAAAAAAATAAATCAACACACAACTTGTGCTTACATTTGATGCGACGCAATTTTGACGTTACAGACAAGTGTCACATTTATAAACACGATAATATCGACGGTTCCAAGGACTAACTATACCGTAGGCCCCGGCAGATCAGGTCGATCGCTGAAGTTCGAACTCTGCTCGTCAGATTTAATTCGATTCAAACCTTTAACGTGACGCTCATAAAATGAGAGAAAGCTGGTGAACCAGTGGAGGTGACTCACATAAACCAGTCCGTCCTCCAAACAAAGACCCAAAAGTGATTCCATGCACCTGCCGAACCCCCTGTTTATGAATGAAAAGCGGTTTACACACGACTCACAACTGCTGACGTTCGAACATATCCGGAACAAGTGCTTCACTGACGAATTTTGTCCGAACCACAACGCAATAAATGTTTCACTCACATACTACAAATACAAATAATCGCACACAAAACCTAAACACCCAACTTTACCTAACCTATGCCTATATATGCACAATATGCTAATATAATATAATATTAATTTATATTTGAGAAAATTCCTGTTTTGAATGAACAGCAAGTTCAAATTGATGAGTGCATCTGTGGGGTCGACCGCTGGATGTAATGGACTTGAGTCGAAGACAGGTTGCATAAACGCTTAACGTATATCATTTTCTACTACCTTGGCAAACCTCTTGACCTTACACAGACTGTATGGGGGGCAGACTGTGCAAGTCTGTTATGACTTTGTTGAAAAAAAATCTTCCATCGTCGACAATTATGAGTCGATTGTGAAGTATATTTTCTTTATAAACGGGGAAATTGGCGGCTGGATGACAAAGAATTTGTGCAGTGTTCATGAGGGTCGACTGCGACTTAAAACTGATGGCTTTCGAACAGTGCTTCGCTGACGACCTCTGTTCGAATTGCAATTCCGTAAATGCTTCTCCCATGTATTACAAATACAAATGATTGCCAATAGAACCTAAACGCCTGCCTTAACCTACGCCTAAATATGCACAAATATGCTAATATATAATATTAATTTATATTTGAGAAAGTTTCGTTTTTGAATGAACAGAATGTTAAAATTGATGAGTGTCTTTGGGGTCGGCCCCTGGATGAAATAGACCCAGTCTGAGAACAAGTTATGTGGAACGTATTTATCATTAATAAACAAGTTTTATGCTTGGATTAACGAACATTTAACCAATGTTTATAACCGAAAATTTGACCAAGAAAATAGCTGCAAGCACGGCAATAAAACATTTAGAATAAACAGAAATTAATGGAACGACATGGAGGAGTAACAACGATATATTAGTCTCCCCGAAATCCGGCAGGAAAACCTAAAGTCCCTAGCACCCTACACGTGGCCACAGGAGGTATTGTCACACACATGGCCACAGGTGGTATCGTCCCACACGTGGCCACAGGTGGTATCGTCACACACGTGGCCACAGGTGGTATCGTCACACACTTGGCCACAGGTGGTATCGCCACACACGTGGCCACAGGTGGTATCGTCACACACGTGGCCACAGGAGGTATCGTCACACACGTGGCCACAGGAGGCATCGTCCCACACGTGGCCACAGGAGGTATCGTCCCACTCGTAGCCACAGGTAGTATCGTCCCACACGTGGCCACAGGTATCGTCCCACACGTGGCCACAAGAAGTATCGTCCCACACGTGGCGATAGGAGGTATCGCCCCACACGTGGCCACAGGAGGTATCGTCCCACTCGTGGCCACAGGTAGTATCGTCCCACACGTGGCCACAGGTATCGTCCCACACGTGGCCACAGATAGAATCGTCCCACACTTGGCCACAGGTAGTATCGTCCCACACGTGGCTACAGGAGCTATCGTCCCACACGTGGCCAAAGGCGGTATCGTCCTACATGTGGCCACAGGTAGTATCATCCCACACGTTGCCACAGGTATCGTCCCACACGTGGCCACAGATATAATCGTCCCACACATGGCCACAGGAGGTATCGTCCCACACGTGGTCACAGGAGATATCGTCCCACACGTGGCCACAAGTAGTATGGTCCCACACGTGGCCACCGGAGGTATCGTCCCACACGTGGCCACAAGTAGTATCGTCCCACACGTGGCCACCGGAGGTATCGTCTCACACGTGGCCACATGAGGTATCGTCCCACACGTGGGCACAGGAGGTAACGTCCCACACCTGGCTACAGGAGGTATCGTCCAACACGTGGCCACGAGAGGTATCGTCCCACACGTGGCCACAAGAGGTATCGTCCCACACGTGGGCAAAGGAGGTATCGTCCAACACGTGGCCACAGGAGGTATCGTCCCACACGTGGCCACAGGAGGTATTGTCTCACACGTGACCACAAGAGGTATCGTCCCTCACGTGGCCAAAAGAGGTATCGTCCCACACGTGGGCAAAGGAGGTATCGTCCCACACGTGGCCACAGGTACTATCGTCCCACACATGGCCACATTAGGTATCGTCCAGCACGTGGCCACAGGTAGTATCGTGCCACACGTGGCCACAGGTGGTATCGTCCCACACGTGGTCACAGGAGGTATCGCCCCACACGTGGCCACAGGTAGTATCGTCCCACACGTGGCCACAGGTATCGTCCCACACGTGGCCACAGGAGGAATCGTCCCACACGTGGGAAGAGGAGGTATCGTCCCACACGTGGCCACAGGTAGTATCGTCTCATACGTGGCGATAGGAGGTATCGCCCCACACGTGGCCACAGGAGGTATCGTCCCACTCGTGGCCACAGGTAGTATCGTCCCACACGTGGCCACAGGTATCGTCCCACACGTGGCCACAGATAGAATCGTCCCACACTTGGCCACAGGTAGTATCGTCCCACACGTGGCTATAGGAGCTATCGTCCCACACGTGGCCAAAGGAGGTATCGTCCTACACGTGGCCACAGGTAGTATCATCCCACACGTTGTCACAGGTGATATCGTCCCACACGTGGTCACAGGAGATATCGTCCCACACGTGGCCACAAGTAGTATGGTCCCACACGTGGCCACCGGAGGTATCGTCCAACACGTGGCCACAAGTAGTATTGTCCCACACGTGGCCACCGGAGGTATCGTCCAACACGTGGCCACAAGTAGTATTGTCCCACACGTGGCCACCGGAGGTATCGTCTCACACGTGGCCACATGAGGTATCGTCCCACACGTGGGCACAGGAGGTAACGTCCCACACCTGGCTACAGGAGGTATCGTCCCACACGTGGCCACAGGAGGTATTGTCTCACACGTGACCACAAGAGGTATCGTCCCTCACGTGGCCACAAGAGGTATCGTCCCACACGTGGGCAAAGGAGGTATCGTCCCACACGTGGCCACAGGTACTATCGTCCCACACGTGGCCACATTAGGTATCGTCCAGCACGTAGCCACAGGTAGTATCGTCCCACACGTGGCCACAGGTGGTATCGTCCCACACGTGGTCACAGGAGGTATCGCCCCACACGTGGCCACAGGAGGTATCGTCCCACTCGTAGCCACAGGTAGTATCGTCCCACACGTGGCCACAGGTATCGTCCCACACGTGGCCACAGGAGGAATCGTCCCACACGTGGGAAGAGGAGGTATCGTCCCACACGTGGCCACAGGCAGTATCGTCTTATACGTGGCCACAGAAGGTATCGTTCCACACGTGGCCACAGAAGGTATTGTTCCACACGTGGCCACAGAAGGTATCGTCCCACACGTGGCCACAGATAGTATCGTCACACACGTGGCCACAGTAGGTATCGTCCAACACGTGGCCACAGAAGGAATCGTCCCACACGTGGCCACAGGAGGAATCGTCCGACACGTGACCACAGGTAGTATCGTCCCATAAGTGGCCACAGGAGGTATCGTCCCACACGTGGCCACACATAGTATCGTCCCACACGTGGCCACACATAGTATCGTCCAACACGTGGCCACAGGTAGTATCATCCCATAAGTGGCCACAGGAGGTATCGTCCCACACGTGGCCACAGGTATCATCCCACACGTGGCCACAGGAGGAATCATCCCACACGTGGCCACAGGAGGTATCGTCCCACACGTGGCCACACGTAGTATCGTCCCACACGTGGCCACAGGTATCGTCCCACACGTGGCCACAGGTATTGTGGGAACCGACCTGTGAGATTTATATTTATTTAATTTATATGAATTTATATTTACGTTAATTTATATACTTCGATAGCAATTTGTATAATGATAAGTGGACTGTATTTCTGCAATAATCTCATAATCTCACAAATCGATCCTCTACACATTAGGGGGGGTTATTAAATTAATATATATGCAGCCAATCAAACTACAGTAACTACATACATTGAAGAGGTTCCTTATCTTATAGTACAGCAGGTTAGTCCACCAGGTATAACTAGGGTGTAGACACCAAATTATCCTCTTTGAGGTAGCTTCCATATCACCCAGTAACTGGTGCACAAATCTTGCTTCCTCGTCTTGACCTGTCAAAAGTGCGCTAGCTGTGAAGCCAGAATCCTATATATGACAAGTATTTCAGAGAAAACTGTACATGGAACATGAAGACCTGGCTTAATTACCTTTAGTTTGAGGCTTCCACGTGCTCTAACTGGGTCACCCTATATAATGACATTAATGGCCATAAATGAAAGATACATGGGTTTCGGAAAGAACACTTAACTTGAATTGTAGACATTGTGTTGGAGCTGGTACCTTTGGTTTCCATAACACTACGTCCAAGTAAAATTAACAGGAGCCGAATTTGCTCCCGTGTGAGCCTCTGGTCTTCAATATAAACAATGGCTGTTTAACACTCCATACTATTGACGTTACTGGCCGACATTGTCCAGATATGATAGGAGCTAAATTTGCTCCACACGTCTCGGAGGTGACACAACAATGGCTCCCTCCTTCCTCACTGACGCCTGGCCTACTTTGTCCAGATTTCAGAAAGTGATAGAAGGGTCACATTTACTCTACTTTAATATTGATAATTAAATTAATTTATATAAGATGTTTTATGATGGTAAAGTCCAAAGACTAATGTATTTAAGAACAATTCCCAGCAGAATAGCTGGTGAATTATAATAGTATGTGGTGATGATATCCCGTTTTCTATAGACGGTAATTCCACTACAAGTTACGTTTTCTATGGGTAACTTGTTGGTAATACAGCTATTATCTGTATGATATTAAATGGTGTCGGATTTTCCGACAGGTATCGTCCCACACGTGGCCACAGGAGGAATCATCCCACACGTGGCCACAGGAGGTATCGTCCCACACGTGGCCACAGGAGGTATCGTCCCACACGTTGCCACAGAAGGTATCGTCCCACACGTGGCCACAGATAGTATCGGCCCACACGTGGCCACATGCGTTATCGTCCAACACGTGGCCACAGGTAGTATCGTCTCACACGTGGCCACAGGAGGTATCGTCCCACACGTGGCCACAGGAGCTATCGCTCCACACGTGGCCACAGGAGCTATCGCCCCACACGTGGCCATAGAAGGTATCGTCCCACACGTGGGCAAAGGAGGTATCGTCCCACACTTGGCCACACGTAGTATCGTCCCACACGTGGCCACAGGTATCGTCCCACACGTGGCCACAGGAGGAATCATCCCACACGTGGCCACAGGTAGTATCGTCCCACACGTGGCCACAGGTAGTATCGTCCCATAAGTGGCCACAGGAGGTATCGTCCCACACGTGGCCACACGTAGTATCGTCCCACACGTGGCCACACGTAGTATCGTCCCACACGTGGCCACAGGTATCGTCCCACACGTGGCCACAGGAGGAATCATCCCACACGTGGCCACAGGAGGTATCGTCCCACACGTGGCCACAGGAGGTATCGTCCCACACGTAGCCACAGATAGTATCGGCCCACACGTGGCCACATGCGTTATCGTCCAACACGTGGCCACATGTAGTATCGTCTCACACGTGGCGACAGGAGGTATCGTCCCACACGTGGCCACAGGAGCTATCGCCCCACACGTGGCCATAGGAGGTATCGTCCCACACGTGGGCAAAGGAGGTATCGTCCCACACGTGGTCACAGGTATCGTCCCACACACGTGGCCACAGGAGGAATCATCCCACAAGTGGCCACAAGTAGTATCGTCCCACACGTGGCCACTTGCGTTATCGTCCCACACGTGGCCACATGCGTTATCGTCCCACACGAGGCCACACGTAGTATCTTCCTACACGTGGCCATAGGAGGTATCGTCCCACACGTGGCCACAGGTAGTTTCGTCCCACACGTGGCCACCGGAGGTATCGTCCCACACGTGGCCACAGGAGCTATCGCCCCACACGTGGCCACATGAGGTATCATCCCACAAGTGGCCACAGGTAATATCGCCCCACACGTGGCCACATGCGTTATCGTCCCACACGAGGCCACAGGTAGTATCGCCTCACACGTGGCCATAGGAGGTATCGTCCCACACGTGGACAAAGGAGGTATCGTCCCACACGTGGCCACATGAGGTATCGTCCCACACGTGGCCATAGGAGGTATCGTCTCACACGTGGCCATAGGAGGTATCGTCCCACACGTGGCCACAGGTAGAATCGTTCCACACTTGGCCACAGGAGCTATCGCCCCACACGTGGCCACAGGTAGTATCGTCCCACACGTGGCCACAGGTGGTGTCGTCACACACGTGGCCACAGGTGGTATCGTCACACACGTGGCCACAGGAGGTATCGTCCCACTCGTGGCCACAGGTAGTATCGTCCCACACGTGGCCACAGGTATCGTTCCACACGTGGCCACAAGAAGTATCGTCCCACACGTGGCGATAGGAGGTATCGCCCCACACGTGGCCACAGGAGGTATCGTCCCACTCGTGGCCACATGTAGTATCGTCCCACACGTGGCCACAGGTATCGTCCCACACGTGGCCACAGATAGAATCGTCCCACACTTGGCCACAGGTAGTATCGTCCCACACGTGGCTACAGGAGCTATCGTCCCACACGTGGCCAAAGGAGGTATCGTCCTACACGTGGCCACAGGTAGAATCATCCCACACGTTGCCACAGGTGGTATCGTCCCACACATGGCCACAGGAGGTATCGTCCCACACGTGGTCACAGGAGATATCGTCCCACACGTGGCCACAAGTAGTATGGTCCCACACGTGGCCACCGGAGGTATCGTCCCACACGTGGCCACAAGTAGTATCGTCCCACACGTGGCCACCGGAGGTATCGTCTCACACGTGGCCACATGAGGTATCGTCCCACACGTGGGCACAGGAGGTAACGTCCCACACCTGGCTACAGGAGGTATCGTCCAACACGTGGCCACAAGAGGTATCGTCCCACACGTGGGCAAAGGAGGTATCGTCCCACAAGTGGCCACAGGAGGTATCGTCCCACACGTGGCCACAGGAGGTATTGTCTCACACGTGACCACAAGAGGTATCGTCCCTCACGTGGCCACAAGAGGTATCGTCCCACACGTGGGCAAAGGAGGTATCGTCCAACACGTGGCCACAAGTAGTATTGTCCCACACGTGGCCACCGGAGGTATCGTCCAACACGTGGCCACAAGTAGTATTGTCCCACACGTGGCCACCGGAGGTATCGTGTCACACGTGGCCACATGAGGTATCGTCCCACACGTGGGCACAGGAGGTAACGTCCCACACCTGGCTACAGGAGGTATCGTCCCACACGTGGCCACAGGAGGTATTGTCTCACACGTGACCACAAGAGGTATCGTCCCTCACGTGGCCACAAGAGGTATCGTCCCACACGTGGGCAAAGGATGTATCGTCCCACACGTGGCCACAGGTACTATCGTCCCACACGTGGCCACATTAGGTATCGTCCAGCACGTAGCCACAGGTAGTATCGTCCCACACGTGGCCACAGGTGGTATCGTCCCACACGTGGTCACAGGAGGTATCGCCCCACACGTGGCCACAGGAGGTATCGTCCCACTCGTAGCCACAGGTAGTATCGTCCCACACTTGGCCACAGTTATCGTCCCACACGTGGCCACAGGAGGAATCGTCCCACACGTGGGAAGAGGAGGTATC
The DNA here is from genome assembly GCF_040958095.1 of Procambarus clarkii. Classification (NCBI taxonomy): domain Eukaryota; kingdom Metazoa; phylum Arthropoda; class Malacostraca; order Decapoda; family Cambaridae; genus Procambarus; species Procambarus clarkii. The sequence continues at coordinate 30,929,334 of NC_091163.1, forward strand.
GTCCCACACGTGGCCACAGGTAGTATCGTCTCATACGTGGCCACAGAAGGTATCGTTCCACACGTGGCCACAGAAGGTATTGTTCCACACGTGGCCACAGAAGGTATCGTCCCACACGTGGCCACAGATAGTATCGTCACACACGTGGCCACAGTAGGTATCGTCCAACACGTGGCCACAGAAGGAATCGTCCCACACGTGGCCACAGGAGGAATCGTCCGACACGTGACCACAGGTAGTATCGTTCCATAAGTGGCCACAGGAGGTATCGTCCCACACGTGGCCACACATAGTATCGTCCCACACGTGGCCACACGTAGTATCGTCCAACACGTGGCCACAGGTAGTATCATCCCATAAGTGGTCACAGGAGGTATCGTCCCACACGTGGCCACAGGTATCATCCCACACGTGGCCACAGGAGGAATCATCCCACACGTGGCCACAGGAGGTATCGTCCCACACGTGGCCACACGTAGTATCGTCCCACACGTGGCCACAGGTATCGTCCCACACGTGGCCACAGGTATCGTCCCACACGTGGCCACAGGAGGAATCATCCCACACGTGGCCACAGGAGGTATCGTCCCACACGTGGCCACAGGAGGTATCGTCCCACACGTTGCCACAGAAGGTATCGTCCCACACGTGGCCACAGATAGTATCGGCCCACACGTGGCCACATGCATTATCGTCCAACACGTGGCCACAGGTAGTATCGTCTCACACGTGGCCACAGGAGGTATCGTCCCACACGTGGCCACAGGAGCTATCGCTCCACACGTGGCCACAGGAGCTATCGCCCCACACGTGGCCATAGAAGGTATCGTCCCACACGTGGGCAAAGGAGGTATCGTCCCACACTTGGCCACACGTAGTATCGTCCCACACGTGGCCACAGGTATCGTCCCACACGTGGCCACAGGAGGAATCATCCCACACGTGGCCACAGGTAGTATCGTCCCACACGTGGCCACAGGTAGTATCGTCCCGTAAGTGGCCACAGGAGGTATCGTCCCACACGTGGCCACACGTAGTATCGTCCCACACGTGGCCACACGTAGTATCGTCCCACACGTGGCCACAGGTATCGTCCCACACGTGGCCACAGGAGGAATCATCCCACACGTGGCCACAGGAGGTATCGTCCCACACGTGGCCACAGGAGGTATCGTCCCACACGTAGCCACAGATAGTATCGGCCCACACGTGGCCACATGCGTTATCGTCCAACACGTGGCCACATGTAGTATCGTCTCACACGTGGCGACAGGAGGTATCGTCCCACACGTGGCCACAGGAGCTATCGCCCCACACGTGGCCATAGGAGGTATCGTCCCACACGTGGGCAAAGGAGGTATCATCCCACACGTGGTCACAGGTATCGTCCCACACACGTGGCCACAGGAGGAATTATCCCACAAGTGGCCACAAGTAGTATCGTCCCACACGTGGCCACTTGCGTTATCGTCCCACACGTGGCCACATGCGTTATCGTCCCACACGAGGCCACACGTAGTATCTTCCTACACGTGGCCATAGGAGGTATCGTCCCACACGTGGCCACAGGTAGTTTCGTCCCACACGTGGCCACCGGAGGTATCGTCCCACACGTGGCCACAGGAGCTATCGCCCCACACGTGGCCACATGAAGTATCATCCCACAAGTGGCCACAGGTAATATCGCCCCACACGTGGCCACATGCGTTATCGTCCCACACGAGGCCACAGGTAGTATCGCCTCACACGTGGCCATAGGAGGTATCGTCCCACACGTGGACAAAGGAGGTATCGTCCCACACGTGGCCACATGAGGTATCGTCCCACACGTGGCCATAGGAGGTATCGTCTCACACGTGGCCATAGGAGGTATCGTCCCACACGTGGCCACAGGTAGAATCGTTCCACACTTGGCCACAGGAGCTATCGCCCCACACGTGGCCACAGGTAGTATCGTCCCACACGTGGCCACAGGTGGTGTCGTCACACACGTGGCCACAGGTGGTATCGTCACACACGTGGCCACAGGAGGTATCGTCCCACTCGTGGCCACAGGTAGTATCGTCCCACACGTGGCCACAGGTATCGTCCCACACGTGGCCACAAGAAGTATCGTCCCACACGTGGCGATAGGAGGTATCGCCCCACACGTGGCCACAGGAGGTATCGTCCCACTCGTGGCCACAGGTAGTATCGTCCCACACGTGGCCACAGGTATCGTCCCACACGTGGCCACAGATAGAATCGTCCCACACTTGGCCACAGGTAGTATCGTCCCACACGTGGCTACAGGAGCTATCGTCCCACACGTGGCCAAAGGAGGTATCGTCCTACACGTGGCAACAGGTAGTATCATCCCACACGTTGCCACAGGTGGTATCGTCCCACACATGGCCACAGGAGGTATCGTCCCACACGTGGTCACAGGAGATATCGTCCCACACGTGGCCACAAGTAGTATGGTCCCACACGTGGCCACCGGAGGTATCGTCCCACACGTGGCCACAAGTAGTATCGTCCCACACGTGGCCACCGGAGGTATCGTCTCACACGTGGCCACATGAGGTATCGTCCCACACGTGGGCACAGGAGGTAACGTCCCACACCTGGCTACAGGAGGTATCGTCCAACACGTGGCCACAAGAGGTATCGTCCCACACGTGGGCAAAGGAGGTATCGTCCCACACGTGGCCACAGGAGGTATCGTCCCACACGTGGCCACAGGAGGTATTGTCTCACACGTGACCACAAGAGGTATCGTCCCTCACGTGGCCACAAGAGGTATCGTCCCACACGTGGGCAAAGCCCAGCAAACACAAATCATCTACACAACGTTCGCCTATCTCTTGCCATAGGTGTGGGAATGATTTGCATTGAGAATGGTGCAGGAAAGCCTTTGAGAAACTTTTACTCAAAAAATCCAAACACAAAGGTTTAATTATAAATTGTTTTTCAACAATTATTTTCTTCCAAATGTAAAACAAATAGTTTTTACATGTTTAAATATAAAATTTATGGTGTTTTTTTGTAAAATTCATTAATAAATTGTGAATGATATATATTGGCTGAGTGAAACCTTTAAAATCCATTTAGTTATAATTTGAACAGAAAAAAGTATTTTTCCAAATTTTCTAAAAATTGCTCTTTTTAACACAATTTGACTCCTTATACATTCCACTAAACACTATATCATGTTTAAATATATAATTTATGTATTATTCTCTAAAATAATTTATATAAATTATATAAGTTGCTGGAAAGTGGTGTTAAAGATTATGAAAACATTTTGTTGTGTTAATATGTTCTTATTAACTATGTCTCAAGTTCACAGTTTATCAAACAAGAATATTAACATTCGTCAACTCTTAAAATCTTATATGTTATCTTGCTGGTGCAAAAAAGGGTGAATCTTTAAGAACAGCTATAGTATCTATATATCACAAATGGTGTTTTCCCTAACTCAAACAATGTAGGGTTTATTATTCTACACATATTTCTAATGACTCTTAGATGTTTACATTCTCTGAAGTATAATTGTGAAGGCTGTGTCCATCACTCTCAACACAGATTCTTAAACTCGTCTCTGCAGGTTCAACTATATAATTAGTTTCCATTTTGAATTTCCATGGACATTTGTATCCAAAATGAAACCAATGTGGTTTCCTTCAGCGCCTTCAGCCAGCACATTTGCTCATTCATTTCCACAGATTCCAACAAGGTAGGGGATTTACAGAAATTTGTATATTCATATTGTTATATATTAAAAATATGAATGCAGTTCAATATGATAAGACAAATACATGAGTTTATGATAAATTCGTTTTCTGTGATATACCATTGATATGCTCTTTTTTTCTTTAAACGGCAGACTAAACTAAAGTGCTCACATCAACAGATTTGATGTATAAATGGTCAACGCTCAACAGAGTTAGTATAAATGTATTAGTATAAATCTTACTTGTCTCATTGTTAATTCACATTCAATGTCAACTTGTGGTTGCATTGTACAAGGCCAACACAGATGATCGAAGGAAACTAACTCTGCTCTAGTTCCATGAAGTTGCTATTTGGTCTTTACTCAATGCATTGTACATGCATTGTACAAGGCCAACACAGATGATCGAAGGAAACTAACTCTGCTCTAGTTCCATGAAGTTGCTATTTGGTCTTTATTGAAATTTGACAAGGCAGAGTGGCCTGCAACAACTACACCATCTCCACATCTAGTTCATGCTCCAGACATAAATCATGACACTGGTCCTGTGTATCCTGCTGCTGACCCGTCAACACCTGGCCCGTCGGGTGTGAGGCGCCCTCTCTTCACGTCTACACCTAGTGCTGAAGCTGAATCTGATGAAGATAATTCATATTCCACATTAGTGTTTGAAAACAATAGTGAGAGCGACGATTCAGACAGTAGTTTATTGCCAACCAAGAGACAACAGCGACGTGTTGTTATAGCAGAGACTCGCCTGAACTATAAATTGAAACATGAGCTGGTAAAAATCCCCAAACGTCGCAGGTGTGAAGTGTGTTCAAAGTCGGGTATCAGGAAGGAAACTGGTATAGCGTGCAAGACATGCGATGTTCCACTTTGCGTCATACCTTGTTACACCACTTATCACAGGAAAAGGGTGTATTGGGTGGACAAGAAATAACCACCTACATCAGCTTCACTCCACCTAGGAACATCTGTTGAGCAACTTCAGGAATCAGTACCTGAAGGAGGTGGAGTGGAGATAAAATGCTCAACTTATTTTACTACAATCGTCTTTGCTTTGGTAAGTACACATAATTGTCTTAGATTGTTTCAGTATTGTAGTCTATTTTCTTAGGAATATTTTGATACCTAAATGAGAACTGTAGCATGAAAACTAAAGTAAGTATACATGAAACAAGAGAAACTTTTTTTGTGGGTGTTGCGGGTGTGAGTTGGAGTGTCAATTAAGAGCGGGTTCCGGTTGTGTGTTTTCCGTCATCTCTACAGCTGTGAATTCCAAGGAATTGTATTTGATATGCATATGTCTGTGTAGGGAATTTTATTCCGAACACTATACAAAAAAAAACGGTGTGAAACAAGTATAAACTTGAAAAACATGAGCAAAGTAAAAACTTTTGACGCTCACGGGTACAAACACGCGTAAGATTTTATTCGCCGCAAATTTATTTGACGCTGTGTTGCCAACTCTACCCATGTTCTTATAGAACTTTCTATTGCGAACACATTGCTATAAAAATGAAATACGTAGCTCCAGAAATAATGTCAGGACAGTGAAATCAGTATAAACATTCAAAGCCCTGCATCACACCAGTGTCGTCCCTGCTGAAATCACGGCTAATGCTTCGCCCAGTTCCCACACTCCCACCAGTATACACCATAAGGCCCCAGTACACACCATAAGGTACGAGTACACACTATAAGGCACCATCAGTACACACCTACAGGTATTTGTTTCTGGTGTGGTGCTCATGGGATCTGTTACAACCTTCTAGGAAGCTTTTAGGGTCAGGATTGACATTACAGTTCCCATTCCCACCAGTATACACCATAAGGCCCCAGTACACACCATAAGGTACGAGTACACACTATAAGGCACCATCAGTACACACCTACAGGTATTTGTTTCTGGTGTGGTGCTCATGGGATCTGTTACAACCTTCTAGGAAGCTTTTAGGGTCAGGATTGACATTACAGTTCCCATTCCCACCAGTATACACCATAAGGCCCCAGTACACACCATAAGGTACGAGTACACACTATAAGGCACCATCAGTACACACCTACAGGTATTTGTTTCTGGTGTGGTGCTCATGGGATCTGTTACAACCTTCTAGGAAGCTTTTAGGGTCAGGATTGACATTACAGTGCAGCGTTTTATATATATAAAATACACATGAGAGTATGTGCAGGGACTTAATATCTAACATATTCAGAGATTTGAGTAAGGGGTCCATATATACTGCCCGGTTGCCTGAAATGCTATATGCCTACTATATTGGCTTTAGGTATTGTATGCACTAGCTCTATCTATAAATCCAACATTATGTTTGTAAATCAACTATGTATGTACTTTCCTGAATAAAATTGACTTTACTCTACACTTATATGCTCTGTGAATTTGTTATCCCTTATCGTTTGGGAGAAAAAAAAATGACTAATACGTTCGGCGAATGACTTTGACTTCAACTTCACTTTGACTTCGTTCATGTCATCGTATTTTCCGTAATATATAAAGGTTATGACAATGCAATTATATTATTGTGTGCAAATAATTTGGAAATTTCATGTACCCTAAAAATAGTAAAATAAAGAATAAGAATAATTAAATAATTGTTGTAGTAAATTGTCACACGTTCATCATACGCAAACGAACACACAGTGTGGAGCGTCAGTAGACCAAGGTCCGCGCCATTTTAAAACACGGCTTCGAATGTAAGTAATGTTTTTCTCGTACTAACACTGTGTTATGCAATAGATTAGGTCTTGAATTCACAAATTTAGTTGTTACATCTGACAGAGTATGTTAGACGGTGTAATGCTGGTCCATGTTGACGTATTTGTGGGCTTGATTGGTTTACATGTGATGACACACAATATCGGCACCCCACAACATGCTGTTGAAGTTGGAATGCATGGCATAGGCTCCTCACACAATGTTCTTTATGTGGTCCTCAGGTGATAGTTTTCTATTTAGAACCACCCCTAGATCTCTTTCTTTATCAGAATTCCTTAAAGATTTCTCACATGGTTTTCCTAATGATAGATTGTGGGCTGTAAGGGACAGGTTTGATGTATGGATTAGTTGATAGAAGTTCCAGTCCACCTGTAGACAGGGATCTCACATCAGCTTGTATATTATACAAGGATAAGATTTGATAAATTCAGTTATTTGACTGAACACTGGCTCTGTTTAAATCAGAGATTTAAACATACATAGTCTAACCTAGCTCCTTTCTTTTTTACCTAGCCTAACCTAGCCTAACCTAGCACACAATATCGGCACCCCACAACATGCTGTTGAAGTTGGAATGCATGGCATAGGCTCCTCACACAATGTTCTTTATGTGGTCCTCAGGTGATAGTTTTCTATTTAGAACCACCCCTAGATCTCTTTCTTTATCAGAATTCCTTAAAGATTTCTCACATGGTTTTCCTAATGATAGATTGTGGGCTGTAAGGGACAGGTTTGATGTATGGATTAGTTGATAGAAGTTCCAGTCCACCTGTAGACAGGGATCTCACATCAGCTTGTATATTATACAAGGATAAGATTTGATAAATTCAGTTATTTGACTGAACACTGGCTCTGTTTAAATCAGAGATTTAAACATACATAGTCTAACCTAGCTCCTTTCTTTTTTACCTAGCCTAACCTAGCCTAACCTAGCACACAATATCGGCACCCCACAACATGCTGTTGAAGTTGGAATGCATGGCATAGGCTCCTCACACAATGTTCTTTATGTGGTCCTCAGGTGATAGTTTTCTATTTAGAACCACCCCTAGATCTCTTTCTTTATCAGAATTCCTTAAAGATTTCTCACATGGTTTTCCTAATGATAGATTGTGGGCTGTAAGGGACAGGTTTGATGTATGGATTAGTTGATAGAAGTTCCAGTCCACCTGTAGACAGGGATCTCACATCAGCTTGTATATTATACAAGGATAAGATTTGATAAATTCAGTTATTTGACTGAACACTGGCTCTGTTTAAATCAGAGATTTAAACATACATAGTCTAACCTAGCTCCTTTCTTTTTTACCTAGCCTAACCTAGCTTGTTTTCCCAAGCCGGTCTATGGCCCATGTTTTTTTTCGATGCCTCAGTGGTCCATGCACATGTCCGTTCAAGGGGATTAAATAGCCGTTCTATGGCCCCAGGGTTTTACGAACTTCTTTTTCCCAAGCCGGTCTATGGCCCGTGTTTTTTTTTATGCCTCAGTGGTCCATGCACAGGTCCGTTCAAGGGGATTAAATAGCCGTTCTATGGCCCCAGGGTTTTCTCAAATTTTCTTTCATAGCCGGTCTATGGCCCCTGGGTTTTACGAACTTTTTTAGAATCTGGATGTAGCAGGTGCTCAATTGTCAAAAGTGAAAAATTGGTTTTGTCTTCCGAATGCACCATTTCTGTAAATTTGCTAATAATCTTTTAAAAATAGTAAATGCCATTATTTTTGCAAAATTATTACGAGATCTATTATACTAATAACGGTTTGATAAAATACAGTAGACTGCCTACTGGATAATAGTTCCAGTCCACCTGTAGACAGGGATCTCACATCAGCTTGTATATTATACAAGGATAAGATTTGATAAATTCAGTTATTTGACTGAACACTGGCTCTGTTTAAATCAGAGATTTAAACATACATAGTCTAACCTAGCTCCTTTCTTTTTTACCTAGCCTAACCTAGCTTGTTTTCCCAAGCCGGTCTATGGCCCATGTTTTTTTTCGATGCCTCAGTGGTCCATGCACATGTCCGTTCAAGGGGATTAAATAGCCGTTCTATGGCCCCAGGGTTTTACGAACTTCTTTTTCCCAAGCCGGTCTATGGCCCGTGTTTTTTTTTATGCCTCAGTGGTCCATGCACAGGTCCGTTCAAGGGGATTAAATAGCCGTTCTATGGCCCCAGGGTTTTCTCAAATTTTCTTTCATAGCCGGTCTATGGCCCCTGGGTTTTACGAACTTTTTTTCCCAAGCCGGTCTATGGCCCCTGGGTTTTATGAACTTTTTTTCCCAAGCCGGTCTATGGCGTGTATGTTAAATAAACCAAATTTTTCACTTTTGACAATTGAGCACCTGCTACATCCAGATTCTAGGGAGGAAAGGAATATAATATAATATCTAATATATCTATCTGTGTGAAATAGATTAAATCCATTTATTTGATATTCAGCTAATAGTTCTGTATTTTCTACATTCATCCATGTTTTGGTAAGTGCAATAATATGTATTGTTTCATTGCAGATTAGAGATTCAAGATAGTTCTAGATTTCCGAAGTACTGAAACGCGCGCCATACAGGCTTGGTGGATCTAGGTGCAAGGTAAAATTATTTACATTTACTTTTGTATTTATATGCATATATGCATTTATATGCATTATTCTCTAGAATAATAGATCTCATAATAATTTTGCAAAAATAGTGGCATTTACTATTTTAAAAAGCTCGGGTGCAGGGGGGGGGGTTTGTGTAAAAGCCTGGTTTGTGCCTCGGAGAGGCTATGGGATCCAGTAAGATCGTCCTTCCTTTCCTCCCTAGAATCTGGATGTAGCAGGTGCTCAATTGTCAAAAGTGAAAAATTGGTTTTGTCTTCCGAATGCACCATTTCTGTAAATTTGCTAATAATCTTTTAAAAATAGTAAATGCCATTATTTTTGCAAAATTATTACGAGATCTATTATACTAATAACGGTTTGATAAAATACAGTAGACTGCCTACTGGATAATAGTTCCAGTCCACCTGTAGACAGGGATCTCACATCAGCTTGTATATTATACAAGGATAAGATTTGATAAATTCAGTTATTTGACTGAACACTGGCTCTGTTTAAATCAGAGATTTAAACATACATAGTCTAACCTAGCTCCTTTCTTTTTTACCTAGCCTAACCTAGCTTGTTTTCCCAAGCCGGTCTATGGCCCATGTTTTTTTTCGATGCCTCAGTGGTCCATGCACATGTCCGTTCAAGGGGATTAAATAGCCGTTCTATGGCCCCAGGGTTTTACGAACTTCTTTTTCCCAAGCCGGTCTATGGCCCGTGTTTTTTTTTATGCCTCAGTGGTCCATGCACAGGTCCGTTCAAGGGGATTAAATAGCCGTTCTATGGCCCCAGGGTTTTCTCAAATTTTCTTTCATAGCCGGTCTATGGCCCCTGGGTTTTACGAACTTTTTTTCCCAAGCCGGTCTATGGCCCCTGGGTTTTATGAACTTTTTTTCCCAAGCCGGTCTATGGCGTGTATGTTAAATAAACCAAATTTTTCACTTTTGACAATTGAGCACCTGCTACATCCAGATTCTAGGGAGGAAAGGAATATAATATAATATCTAATATATCTATCTGTGTGAAATAGATTAAATCCATTTATTTGATATTCAGCTAATAGTTCTGTATTTTCTACATTCATCCATGTTTTGGTAAGTGCAATAATATGTATTGTTTCATTGCAGATTAGAAATTCAAGATAGTTCTAGATTTCCGAAGTACTGAAACGCGCGCCATACAGGCTTGGTGGATCTAGGTGCAAGGTAAAATTATTTACATTTACTTTTGTATTTATATGCATATATGCATTATTCTCTAGAATAATAGATCTCGTAATAATTTTGCAAAAATAGTGGCATTTACTATTTTAAAAAGTTCGGGTGCAGGGGGGGGGGTTTGTGTAAAAGCCTGGTTTGTGCCTCGGAGAGGCTATGGGATCCAGTAAGATCGTCCTTCCTTTCCTCCCTAGAATCTGGATGTAGCAGGTGCTCAATTGTCAAAAGTGAAAAATTGGTTTTGTCTTCCGAATGCACCATTTCTGTAAATTTGCTAATAATCTTTTAAAAATAGTAAATGCCATTATTTTTGCAAAATTATTACGAGATCTATTATACTAATAACGGTTTGATAAAATACAGTAGACTGCCTACTGGTTTTACCTGTAATAAGGTTTGATACAGATGATTATGATTATGGTTTTGGCCTCCACCACCCTCTCACCTAACTTGTTCCAACCATGTCTACCACGCTGCTTGCGAAAGTTAATTTTCTAATATTTCTGTGGCATCTTTGTTTGGTTACCTTTTACAATATCTTCTTTTTATTCTACCATCTAGTTTTGGCATTTTATGCCTCTAACCTGGGAGCCACTTATTGGCAAGTCTATACCTATACCAGTTGATGTGATTCTTTAGATATGGGCACCATATCTCCAGGTGTCCTACACAATTAGCTTTAATTAAATTTTCCAAAATTATCACTTACACTTGTAATACAGGGTTCTAGGTTCCCTATAGTGTCCTTTATTGAAATAGAGTTTAACAACAATTTCAATGTCCCTATTTTCATTTAGATTATATCTCAACATATAATTAATGTCCAACAGGACATGATTACTCTTTCCAATGGGAGGATGGTATTGAATATTTGATCTAGTACTGATGGAATAATTTATATAATAATCACTAGAAATTATTTCGATAAGAATTTGAATTTATGCATGTCTTTGTTTTGGCATGCCTCTATTTCCATATGTTACATTTCTGCATGTCTCCAATTCTGGAAGTGTTCACTTTTGCATGTGTCATTGGTCTCTATAAAACTAGTAATCTGACTCCTGATCACTCTCAAATAATTTTATTATGTGGGATGTTAGTGCAACTGGTCTATAATTCTTTGCCAATGCTTGTGTTGTGTTGTGTTGTTTTGGTAGTGATGTGCAATGTGTTGTTTTGGTAGTGATTCGTCCAGTTCTGGTAGTAGTGCGGTTGTTGTGTAGTGTAGTACTTGTGTGCTTGTTAATGACTTGTATTCCAGTCTTGTGGGTATCTCCTTTCCCCTACGGGCCAACTGCTTTGTTCTTACCTAGCATTTTGCTTTGTTTGGGTATGAATGTTTGTGTGCCGTATATTTTGCAAAATTTGCCATATATCTCATTATTTACTCCTCTGCCTAGCAACAAGTCTGTCTAATTATACTCATTAACTGTTTTTCAAAGTTCCCCATAGTGTCCTTTATTGAAATCGAGTTCATGAACCGTTTCAATGTTCTTATTTTCTTCTAGATTATATCTTAAAGTATATTTAAATGTTATTGTTATTATTGTTATTAAATGTTATTGTGACATTGCATTGCAATTGAGCTATGTTGTTTACCATACCGTTCATTTCGTGAGTATAAGTATAGATGCCACACTTGTGACAGGTAAAACCATGCCTTTTTTGAAAAACAGCACCGTCTGTTGCACGTAAGAGCAACCCACACTATATTATGTTGCGATATTATTTCAATATTTCCGATTGTATTGATAATTTGAATTTTCATAGATTTCAATTTATTTTCATTTCGATTTAATAATTTTGTGTGACATTGCATTGAAATTGAGCTGTGTTGTTTACCATACTGTTCATTTCATGAGTATAGTTTATTTTTTTATTTTTTTCATTTCATTTTTTTAGCTGTTCTTATTTTTCAGTGATGGGAATATCAGATCATTTGATGTTCCCAATTTTCTGATGGAAGCATCAGACCATTATAGAATGCATCGGATGAGGTAGTTTGGAATGGTGGGGAGGACGAGAGGGGGGTATGGTGGGGAAGACGAGGGGACAGAGGAGAGGGTAATGGTGGGGAGGACGAGGGGACTGGGGAGTTGGGGATGGTGGGGACAGGGGAATGCTGGGGAGGACAAAGGGACAGGTGAATGGGAGATGGTGGGGGAGGAAGAAGGACAGGGGAGGGGAAAATGGTAAGGAGGACGATGGGACAGGGAAGTGGGAATAGTGGGGATGATGTGGGGACAGGGAAGTGGGAAGGACGAGAGGACTGTGGAATGGGGAATAGCAAAGTGAATTATAATTATATATATTAATTAATTCTTATAAATTTCCAGAAGCCTGTATCAACACCCACACTAATGCAACTGAAAGAGATGTTGAGACAAGTATTGCTGATATGTTGAAGAACGCCCCAAACAAACTCGGTGGAAACAGATACAAGGTAAAGTTTGCCAATTTGCTGTAGTCTAATTCAATTTCTTTTTAGTAATCTTCGAGAACATTTATGCTATGAATAAGATAAAATAATGTAACTGATTTTGATTTATTTACTATTTATTATTTATTTACCGTTATTAGTATAATATATCTCGTAATAATTTTGCAAAAATAATGGCATTTACTATTTTAAAAAGCTCGGGTGCAGGGGGGGGGTTATGTAAAAGCCTGGTTTGTGCCTCGGAGAGGCTATGGGATCCAGTAAGATCGTCCTTCCTTTCCTCCCTAGAATCTGGATGTAGCAGGTGCTCAATTGTCAAAAGTGAAAAATTGGTTTTGTCTTCCGAATGCACCATTTCTGTAAATTTGCTAATAATCTTTTAAAAATAGTAAATGCCATTATTTTTGCAAAATTATTACGAGATCTATTATACTAATAACGGTTTGATAAAATACAGTAGACTGCCTACTGGTTTTACCTGTAATAAGGT